>NC_081420.1:117492664-117556128 GCF_949786415.1 Peromyscus eremicus | reverse complement strand
ATGACACAGCTGTCTTTAAGTTATTTCTGTCCCTGTAAGTAACCCCAATAAACTCAATGGTTCACTAAGTTGGACTTTAATGGTATCCATATTTTGGTCTGTCATGGGATCCCTATCTGGGGCAAGTAGACATACGTTGTGTCCCCCAAGTTTTATCACAAAACATCCGAACTCCACTATCTTTAATCTGCCACTTCCGGACAATCTCTACTGCTACAGCCTAGCCTGACCCTTGGTCAGTTGGTGGAGTGCAGCAATTGCCTCTCAGTGCAACCGAGCTCAGTCTCCTCTTCCTGCATCTGTTTTCCATGATATTGCACTATGCAAAGAAGGCAGGCCCAGACATTCCACTTCTCAAGATAATAAACTTTACACCTAAGAGTTAATATCCAAAACTGAACTACAACTTTACTAGGAAGACAAGGATAATGAAGGAGATTCTATTATATATATGATAGATATTCTAGATATCTAGAAATATGAATGGACCAAGAGTTCTCTAGGTTAACAGATTGCTCAGTGGTTGAGTACTCTTTCCTAGGATGCTTAAGGCCCTGGGTTTGGTCCCTGGTAACAACAAAAATAAGTAAATAAATAAAACAGCTAAGGAGCTCCAGAAATGGTTCAGTAGTTAAGAGCACTTGCTGTGCTGGGTGGTGGTGGTGCACACCTTTAATCCCAGCACTCACTGGGGAGGCAGAGGCAGGCAGATCTCTCAGTTCAAGGCCAGCCCGGTCTACAAAGCAAGTTCAAGGATAGCCAAAGCTACACAGAGAAACCTTGTCTCAAAAAGGAAAAGAAAAAAAAAAAGAAGAAGAGTACTTGCTACTCTTGCAGAAGACCCAGGATCAGTTCCCCAGCACCCAGATAGTAGCTCACAACCGGCTATAACTCCAGTTCCAAGGAATCCAATGTGCTCTTCTGGTCTCCTCAGACACCTGCATGAAGAGACTCTAGCCAGCCTGAGCATAGCAGGCATGGCTCTGGCAGGCCTTGCCCTTCTCCCCGTTCCCTCTGCCTTGCTAAAAACTGTTAGATTACATTCCTGAAACTAGTCACCAAGGTCTGTTCCCTTATTTGGCCACTTCCTCCTCCTGAGGCTGACTATCAAGGTCCAGCTATCAAAGTATTGAAGTCCAGCAATCAAAAGCCCCCTTTGGCTCACCTAATGAACATGTCCAATTAAAACTAAACACCTCATCCTAACACAGGGTCTCCCCTTTACCTTTATAAACCACCTTTTGCCTCTGGGCCACGTCTGCCTCCTCTCTATCCAGAGGCAGTCCTATGTTCCCCTTGGGATAAATCCCCTCCCTCTCCCTGGTCCCCTCCCCTCTCCCTGTCTTCTGTCTCCTGTCTTTGTCTCTTGTTCCCCACCCTTTGTCCCTCTGGGGCAAATAAATCTCCTTCGCGCTGAGAACTTGGTCTTGGGGTGTCCTGAGCCGATATTGGTCCCTTTTACTGCACACACGTGGCACATATACATATATACAGGCAAATATTCATATATATATTAAATTTAAAATTTTTAAAACATAAGTGGTTTAATGTTATTTGTTTTCTTACTCTTTGTCCATTTGGGGGCCTGCCACCCAGCTCCCAAATAAATCACATATGGAGGTTTATTCTTAATTATGAATGCCTGGCTTTAGCTTGGCTTGTTTCTTTCCAGCTTTTCTTAACTTTAAATTAACTTGTCTGCCTTTTGCCTCTCGGCTTTTACCTTTCTCTATTTTTGTAATTTACTTTCACTCTTACGCCATTGCTGGAGAAATACGAACTTCGTTTCATACAAAACAAGCCAGTTACTGAGTCCTACTGAGTGTTGGCCATCACCAGTTTGTTTTTAGTAGAAAATGAGGATGAGTCACACACAACCTCAAACTCATTCATGTAGTTGAAGCTAACCTGGAACTTCTGATTCTCCTGCCTCTACCTCCCAAGTGCTGGGATTACAGATGTGTGCTGCTGCACTAGGTTTAGACCTCACACGTGCTGAGCACAAATCCACCAACTGAGCTATGTCTCCAGCCATACAGTCAAATTTTACATTTATTTTTTTCTGTGCTGGGAGTGCAACCCAGAGCATCACACTCAGGGCCATTCATGGCAAGCTGTTGTACAGGCCTATCCTCCAAGCCAAACAACTGCCATCTTGGAGGGGAGTTTAGCTGTGTCCGCTTGCAAAGATCCCACCAGACGGACTTGTTGACTGTTTACATCTCTCCTAGAAAGGCGGGCTGGGTCATGAGACCCTCACTGAGTATCCTGCGGTTCATACCACCTGTTGTATGCGACACTGCTCTAACTGCATGGCTTCAAGTAGAGTCTAGAGCTATAGTTCTCAACTTTCCTAGTGCTGCAACCCTTTAATACAGGTCCTCATGTTGTGATGACTCCAACCATACAATTATTTTTGTTGCTACTTCATAACTACTTTTGCTATTGCTATGAATCATAATGTAAATTATCTGATATGCAGATATCTGATCTGTGACCCTTATGAAGGGGTCATTTGAACCCCAAAGGGACCACAACCCATAGGTTGAGAACCTCTGGTATAGAGTGTATAAACCAAGGAAGACAGTGGAAGGTGGCGGGGAGTCCAGCAATGAGCTATGAGAAGGCTATCATCCCTGCTTGGTAAAGGCTTTCCAGTGTAGCCTTTTGTGAGGGGAGCACCCACGTCCAATAAGTAACCCCTCATCTATGCTCTGTAAGTAAGTCCAATGAACTCACTAGTTCCCCAGAGACCTCGGTTTGTTGTTGGGATCTTAGGGAGAAGGGCAGATATGGCTTATGTCTTCCCCTGGATAAGAATTTTACCAACACAAGCACTCCTCCAATGATCTACACTCACAGCCAAATTTTATGTGTACTTTCAACATCCACTATTTATCTTGTTCATTCACAGAAGCAGCAGCTAGAACTGCACAAAGAAAAAAAATGTGTTGATTCTACTGCTGTCTATACACAGGAGCAAACTACCCAGAATGCTATCATATTCTGAGGTAAACCAACAGGTCCTGAAATTTCTGTGAATTACAAAAGCCTAATGCTACTGACATCTAGTGGGCAGAGGATAGACCATGCTGCTAAACATGAAGGAAGACACAGGACTGTCTTGTGCAAAATGTCAACAGTGTCAGGTTGAGAAATTCTGGGCTAAACAAAGCAAGATCATCCACAGCTTAAACTGAATGTGCAATTACATTGCTTTTTGACACTGAGATTCTAATACATGAAAATGTACAGTAGTTCAACAGGGTAACTGTTGCACATAAGATGGATCCTCAAATAAAGAGTCCTTTAGGATTGCACAATTTATCCAACTCCAGGACGAACAGTATTTCTTCTACACTGGATAATACAAAGCCTCCAAGGCAGGGCTAATTAGATTAGATACTGGAAGAGAGAAAGGACTATCCAGTCTTATTAGCATTTAGAGCCTTTGGAACCTTAAGTGAGGCAGAAATTCTGAAACAGATGTGAGACGACTTTTGACTTGTTACTAAAACCTGGCTGCAGGAGAGCCCAGTAGGGAATCGACTCCCATAGTAGTCAGATGCTCGAAGTTTCTTAGTCTCTGTCTCTGTCTCTGTCTCTGTCTCTAAATTTTAAGTGTTGCTACCACTACACCTTAAGAACGTGTTCAGGGCTGGAGAACACTCAGTGGAGCATTCAGTGTTAACAGCACTTGGTACTCTTGCAGAGGTTTAGTGAAATCTAGTTCCAGAGTATCCAGTGCCCTTTTCTGGTCACCAAGGGCATTGCATGCACATTGTGCACAGTATACATGCAGGTAAAACATTCATATGCATAAAATAAGTCTCTAAAGGGTACGTATTAAGATACGGGTTTACTTGGTCAGTCATAAAGTTGATTTTTGCCATTTTTAAGGGTATGTGAGATGGTTGGTGTCTACGATGAAGGGAAATTTGGTTTCTCCAGTGCAAGGACTTACTTGGTTATAAGAAATTATTTGTCACAACTAGTAAGTAAATCATCATTCTTCTTAATTGTACTAAATTTGTTTCTGTTGCTAAATATTATCAGACACTATTTCTTGAGAAAAAAATTACCTTTTACTTTGTACATGGAACTTGAAACAGCTTTAATGTATACCTTTATACAATATAGAAGTACAGTAATATGTTCATGAATGATTTGGTGACTTACATGCAGAGCTGTTTACTCTTGTGACCACACAGCCTTGTGGGAATAAGCATGGTGTGCCTTCTAAACAAACAAAACATAATGCAATCGGCCTATTCAGTGAGAGGAAAAAGTCTAATTGGCATGAGAGAATAGAGTTTAAATAAAAACAGAAGAGTTCACCAGGCAGTGGTGGTGCACACCTTTAATCGCAGCACTTGGGAGGCAGAGGCAGGCAGATCTCTGAGTTTGAGGCCAGCCTGGTCTACAAAGTGAGTTCCAGGACAGCCAGGGCTATACAGAGAAACCTTGTCTCAAAACACGAAAGAAAGAAAGAAAGAAAGAGAGAGAGAGAGAGGGGGGGGGGAGGAAGGGAGGAAGGAGGGAGAGAGAGAGAGAGAAAGAGAGAAAGGAGAAAGAAAAAAGAGAAAGAGGGAGAGAGGGAAGGAAGGAAGGAAGGAGAGAGAGAGAGGAGAAAGAAAAAAGAGAAAGAGGGAGAGAGGGAAGGAAGGAAGGAAGGAAGTTTATAACGGAAATAAATGAGGTCTGTCTCCAGAGCTTTCTCTCATGTTCATCTCCATGACCAGCAGTCTTTTTTCTGGGAATGTACTCTAAAGAAATGGTAGAAGTGTTTTTGCCTTCTGGGATGTAATGCCCATTATAAGAAAGGACTGGAAACACTCTAAACCCGGTGGACATAGTTTGGTCTTCCCATTGGCATTTAGACAGATACTAAAAGTAAACCTTATGAAACATACACAAAAGTTAGCTACTTTCAGTTGAAAAAGATATTGGGGAACAAAATTTCATTTTAGTTCATGACAGATATTAGAAAATTGGGTTATGACTGTGGAATGTGCCTGGAGTGTTTGCCTATCACACAGCCCTGGGTCAGATCCCAGCATGAGGGTCACAGTTCCTATGTACAGAGAAATGGCTCAGTGCTAAGAGTCTGTTTGTTTTTAATGGTACTAGAGCTAGAACCCAGGGCCCGGGAGTGTGTGACATGCACCCTGGGTGGTCCTGCTCCAGTGCAAGGGTCTCTACTTGGTTCTTCCTTTACTGCTCTCAGATCCTGAAGTATTTTAAATGAGCATAAAGTATCTCCTGGTCTTAATGGGGAAAGTAAGCTTCCAGAAATGCTTCTTGCTGTTGAAATGCTGGTTGGTTATTATAACTGACTCTAAGATGTGAGCACTTATTTTAAGAAGTAAGGCCAGCTGGACTTACACACTGCTCTCAAGGAAATCGGTTTGTGTGATGCAGATTTCATGATCACAGTTATATTGAAACTGTGCTTATTGAAAAAAAAAACAAAAACAAAATAAAACAAAACAAAACAAAAAGTAACACTTCAAAAGGAAAAAAAAAGGTAAGACTTCATATATTACATGAAACAATTTAGGAAATTCTTAAAATTCTTAAAAGTAAGAATTAAGGGCCAGGCATGGTGGCACACCACAGAGGCAGGCGGATTTCTATGATTTCTAGGCCAGCCTAATCTACAAAGTGAGTTCCAGGTCAGCCAGGACTGCTAAACAGAGAAACCATGTCTGGGATGGGGGGTGGAGAGGAGACAAAGAATTAACTTCTTGATTTGTTTTACCTGAAGACTGTTGAAATCCACTTTCATAATTTCAAAGCACTCTGTCAGAGGCAAATACCCTCCAGGGATCCGACTCATCTTCTCAGTTGTATATGGTTCAACTGCTTCTCCACTATCTACAGCAGAGTAGGCTGGGCTCTGAAATTTCACATTTGCTGGCAAATGGACACCAGCAATGTCCGTAGTGCCCACTCTGGTAAGAGTGTAAGAAAAGGAGAGGTAAAAGATGGGTTGGTTTTTTTTAATTATCAAAATCATTATCTAACAGTTGAGAAAATATAAATATAAAATGATGAAGTCTATACTAAAATGAACAACTTTGTAGGACTGAGAGATGGTTGCTGTTCTTGCAGAGGTCCTGACTCCCAGTCTGACTCCCAGCACACACCACCTGTAACCCCAGCCCCAGGGGATATAACACACTCTTATGTCCTACAGACACCCCATACACATGGCAGACAGTCACACAAACACACGTGCATAAATAAAAACTGAAAAACTTTAAAAAGGAAAATGTTTAGAACACATATTCAACCAACGATTCATATTCAAATGTACACCTGAATTCCAACAGGTTAACAGAAGACAAACAAAAATGAACAAACACCGAAACTTCACCCAAGAGGACAACCAAACAGCATAAGAGCATCAGTGATCACCAAAGCAATGAAATCAAAACCACACTGCATGCCACACCCCCACAATAGGAGCAGTCAACAGCCAGGGTGACTGAGGACACTGTCTCACATGACTGTATCTATTGGTATTCTTTAATGAATTAAATTGACACACCGAGGCATTTATAGACATAGAGTTGACAGTCAACCAGTACATCCCCCTTCAAACAACTTGGTAGCTGGGGTCTGTCTGTCTGTCTGTTATCCTTGTGCCTACCAACCTCTAACCATTTTTACTATTGCCCTGTAACATGAACAAAGATTAATGAACAATTCACAGCAAAGATGAGCAGTAGCTATGGACTGCTAATCAGTTCAGGGTGATTTTTATTTCTTTCCTTTATTCATCAACACTACCTAAAATATCTTTATGTTAGCTTTACACAAGAAGGAGACATCTTTGAATGATTTAAAATTCCATTCTGCCCAATCACTGCATTAATGAACTTACTAAGAAAACCAATACTAAAATTTATCTTCACACTGGAAATCCTTACTTGAATCCTTCAATTGAAATCAATCTGAACTTAGTATTTTTCTATACAAACTTCTCACACAGTTAAACGACAGTGAGCTGTATGAAAACAATTTCCATTTAGAAAAAGCTGGGCCAGGCAGTGGTGGCGCATGTCTTTAATCCCAGCACTTGGGAGGCAGATCTCTGTGAGTTCGAGGCCAGTGTAGTCTCCAAAGCGAGTTCCAGGAAAAGGCACAAAGCTACACAGAGAAACCCTGTCTTGAAAAAACCAAAAAAAAAGAAAGGAAGGAAGGAAGGAAGGGCGAGCGAGCTGGGTTTAATCCTGGAGTTCTTCTTAAAATAAGTAAGACTAAACATTATAAACACGCACTAAGCCTTGAAGTAGTAGTTTTGGGGTTTTTTTTTTGGGGGGGGGGGTTAGAGGGAGGCTTTCTGAGTCAGGGTTTCTCTGTGTAGCCCCGGCTGTCCTGAACTTGCTCTGTAAGCTCCTGGGCTCGAAATCAAAGATCCACCTGCCTCTGCCAGCACCCGCACTCCCTCAGTGCTGAACTAAAGGCATGCACCACCACTGCCCGGCTTGGAGCGTTCTCTAGCCACTCACCTGTGGTGTCTTCGGATCTCTGCACACTCTACTGCCATCCCAAATATAACAGCACTTGCTAGGATAACTTTCCCATACTGTCCACAATTTCGCTTTTCTCCTTTGGTCTGAAAATATAACAAAAGTCACATCATTCCATGTACAAATAAGAGAGAGAGAGAGAGAGAGAGAGAGAGAGAGAGAGAGAGAGAGAGAGACTGTGTGTGTGTGTTCATGTGTGTGTGTGTGTGTGTGTGCAGGCTAAGAAATTTTTCCTTTAAAAAGTATTTTCACTGTTTTGTGTGTGTATATATAAATATATATGTTATTTAATGTTTAGAATACAAGTACAAAGAGGTAGAGAGGTGTAAAACTATATCAGTTCAGGATACAATTTAATGGAAAAAAAAAAAAAAGAGCCCAGTGATCGTGGCACATGTCTTTAATCCGAGCACTAGGGAGGCAGAGGCAGGCAGATCTCTGCAATCAAGGCCAGCCTGGTCTATAGGTAGAGCTCCAGGACTGCCAGCTCCATAGAAAAATTCTGTCTTGAAAACAAAACAAAAACAAAAATGGAGGGACTGGAGAGATGACTCAGAGGTTAAGAGCACTGGCTGCTTTTGCAGAGGACCGAGGTTCAATTCCCAGCACCACAAGCAGCTCACAACCATCTCTAGCTCCAGGCCCACAGGATGCAATGCCTTCTGACCTCCACAAGCACTGCACACATGTGACAAGCACACACACATCCCACAGGCACACACACTCAACAGGCGCACACACACACTCAACAGGCACACACACACTCAACAGGCGCACACACACACTCAACAGGTGCACACACATCCCACAGGCACACACACTCAACAGGCGCACACACACACTCAACAGGCACACACACACTCAACAGGCGCACACACACACTCAACAGGTGCACACACATCCCACAGGTACACACACACTCAAGAGGCACACACACATCCCACAGGCGCACACACACTCAACAGGTGCACACACACACTCAACAGGCGCACACACACACTCAACAGGCGCACACACACTCAACAGGCACACACACATCCCACAGGCACACACACACACACACACTCAACAGGCGCACACAATTCCCACAGGTACACACACACTCAACAGGCACACACACACTCAATAGGTACACACACACTCGACAGGCACACACACACACTCAAAAGGCACACACACTCCACAGGCACACACACACTCAACAGGCACACACACTCGACAGGCACTCACATACTCGACAGGCACACTGGCAAAACATTCAAACAGAAAAGTAAATACATATTCAAAAAACAGGAGAAAAAAAAAGCAGATGACATAGAGCTCAGCAGTAGAGAACACTGGCCATGTGTGAGGCACCAAGTTCAAGAAAAAAGAAAAACATCAAGGTCATTATCTATTTGAAAAATAAACTGCTGTTCCATGTTAAATACATATCATCTTCTATAAACAGTGGATTTTATTCAAGTCCCCTGATACAGCCAATGTATACAGTGAACGAACTGTACTATACATACGGCACATGGGCTATAGCAGAGGAGTTCAGTGTTCTGTCTAGTAGTCTTAACTCACTGAGTACCTTAAAATATTACCGAGCTAGTATGACTACCCTCTTTTCTAGAGATTTGCCAAAATTCCAAGCATTAACACTGTAAGATTCAAAGTACTTCCCTCTCCAACAACTACACTCAAGAATTTTAGTCAGTCCCTCCACAAATAACTTCATTCATACGACTCCCTTCTCATTGAACTCTTATCCGTAAACCTCACTGGTATGCGCGGTGCGCACTGTGTTACACCGCTGTACCTCACTGGTGCACGCGGTGCGCACTGTGTTACACCGCTGTACCTCACTGGTGCACGCGGTACGCACTGTGTTACACCGCTGTACCTCACTGGTACACGCGGTACGCACTGTGTTACACCGCTGTACCTCACTGGTATACATGGTGCGCACTGTGTTACACTCCGGGAACAGAGACCCTCGACGTCTCACTTCCCTGGGACCCAAGGCAGCCCCAGGAGGGCAGGAGGAAAGCGCGCTCCGCCCTACACAGAAGGGAGCTCCGCCTTCTCAGGCTCGGGCGGAGCTGCGCACGCAACGCGAGGCGGCGCGCAGTGATGACGCCACGCCGCGCGCTCGCCCGGGGGAAGCCCCACCCCACCCCACCCCAGCGCCCTGGAGACCGTGAGCTGTGAGAGTCTTGGCCTTGCGGTCAGGTTGATAGGGCGGGCTGAAACCGACGGGTTCGTCCTCTCTCCCACCTCCTGGAGTGTGCTGCTGCTGCTGCTGCTGCTGCTGCGGCGGCGGCTGCTGCGCCAGACCCTGCTTGCCTCGGCCGTGTGCGGTGCTCGGAGCTCAGGGCGCCAGTCTCAATATTGCAAAACGAAATAAAAGCACCGTAAAGTTGGTCACGGTGTGCCCTCTTAACGTTAAGTATTCTCACAAAACCCCGTGAGACGACACTTTGGATTACACTCCATAAAGAAGAAAAAGGCAGTCTCTGAGAACTGCTTCAAGGTCGCACAAGTTCGTGGGATGGATGTAGCCGAATCCGAGTTTCCTGATGACCTGTTTCGTTCATATAGAAGACTTGGGTCACATGTGGCCTCTAAGATGTTAATCCGAAAGCTTTAAACGATATATAGGAATTGATAGCATACGCTGTTTTTGTCCTCATTTTCAAGAGATTGGTAGTGTGTCAAGTGGCTGACAGGAAATGGAGGATAGAGCATTTTGGGCATCAAACTAAAATTTTCCGGTTCTCCTAAAGTCAACCTTTGTGTGACTTTCTGCTTTCTCTTGTGACATTCTCTGCCCTACTCTTTTAAGCACCTACCTATGTGCACCCTAAGAATGTAGGACTTAACTATAGAATATTTCTCTAAGAAGATGGAAACACAGAGGAAGGCCTCTACACCTAATAGGACTGAGTAGAACATAAAGACCGATAGACTTGGGGGAATGGTCTTGTTCCAGTCAATGCTTTTCTCCTTCTTATTCATCTAGTAACCTTCCTTAAGACATTCAGAAAGACCCAATAAAGCTCTCTTCCTGGCTTAAGTCATAAGGTTGCTCTAACTATACAATGAAATAATCTACAAAAGCATTTTACTTAGACGTACATAGTTAATGTAATTCATCATCTAGAAACATTTAGAAATCATCTAAACTTTTAAAAAAGTTATTATACCTGTAATAACTGTAAACATCTAATATGTATGATGTCATTTGCATGGTATAAAAGTCAGAGGTGATAGGCTGTGGCTTAATAGAGAGAGAGATCTCATTCCTTCTTTCCAGAGACTTGGATTGGAGATATGCTGGTTAGTGTTGATTTTCAAACTAACAGAATCTAGAATCACCTGGCAGACTCGCCTCTGGTCATATCTGTGGGTGATTATCTCAACTGCTTTAATTGAGGTAGGGAGACTTACCCACTGTGGGTAACACCATTGACTGGCTGAGAATCTGGACTGTGTAAGTGGAGACAGGAATCCGAGCCACAGTGTGCATTCACCACTCCCTGCTTCCTGAATGTGACAATGATATGACCAGCTACTGCATGCTGCTGGTGCCCTGGCTTCCCTGCAATCTCTTTCTCTCTTAAATTCCTTTTGTCGGAGCCTTTTATCATCTGACAGCCAAAGTTACATTTTAATTACTGAAAGAATGATAAACGGCGATGGTGGTGGCACTGGTTACCAGTGGAAGTCACGAGCAATGGCCACGACTATTTAGTAGTAGAGCTTTATTAGGAAGAAGCCTGGGAAAGGAGCACGTGCAGAGAGAGGGAAAGATGGTGGGGGGAAGAGACAGAACAGAAAGAGAGAGGGTGGGGTCTGAGTCACGGCTCTTTAAGGCACAAGTGGACCTACAGTGGGCCTACAGAGCTACACCACGCATGCGCTGAGTAAGACATAAGACCTTTTGCTTAATTCCTGAACTGTGCATGTGCAGTAACAATTACCATGCCTAAGAGATCCATGAAACAAAAATGCCTCTGATATGCAAGCCCCTAGCCAAGGACAGATAGTTCGTGAAAGGCTGGAGGCTATTGTTTATGGGCGATAACAAGCCACATGTTTTCACTCCCCTAAACAAGTTTATCTGACCCATCTGCACTGGATATGCTTGATCACATGTGGGCGGGAGGCTCACAGGCTGGGGGTATGTCAGGATGTGTGCTTGCCCCTGAGTGGACTTGATGGGAAGTGCAATGAATTATGGATTTTCCTTCTTAAACCATTACAAACTGTGATTCTGGGTCATTTCCTGGGACAGGGGGTATGAACCTGGCCACTTGACCAGTATTTAATTAAAACTTGCTTCAAATTTGGCTTTAAACTGTGGTAATAGGCTTAACAATCACAGCAACAGGAAAAGAAACTGAGACAAAGACTGGTGTTTGTTTGACACTTAGTCCCTGGCTGGTGGCGCTCTCCGGGAAGATGGGTCACTGAAGTCCACCCTTAGGGTTTAATAGGCTAGCCCACCTCTCCCTTCTTGACAAGAGATCAGCTGCCGCCGGGCGGTGGTGGCGCACGCCTTTAATCCCAGCACTCGGGAGGCAGAGGCAGGCGGATCTCTGTGAGTTCGAGGCCAGCCTGGGCTACCAAGTGAGTCCCAGGAAAGGCGCAAAGCTACACAGAGAAACCCTGTCTCGAAAAACCAAAAAAAAAAAAAAAAAAAAAAAAAAAAAAAAGAGATCAGCTGCCTCTGGTTCTTGCCACCAGGCCTTCCTGGCTATGGAGGGTTGTGTTCCCTAAAACTGTGAGCAAAAATAAAACCTTCTTCCCATAAGATACTTGTCAGGTATCTCCATAGCAACACGAAAAGTAACTAATACAGGAAAGATCATTTGGATCACCACATGAGTTTCTGCTTCACCTGAATTGTTTCATTTTGCAAGTTATCTTCTACTATGGGCATGCTTTCCCTTCCACAGGGCAAGTTTTCTTTTGGTCTGGTTTTTTATCTGCTCAGTGTCTTGGCCTGACCCAAGTACCTAAAACAACTAGACTACATTGTTCTAGAATATTAGTTAAAGATGTGTTACATATGTATCTTGTGGAATATTTGTTTAATGATGCAAAGATGTGTTGCGTTCTTTTATGTTGCATTTGTCTAATTCTGTGAAACTATGTTACTTTGCCTGTCTAAAACACCTGATTGGTCTAGTAAAGTGTTGAATGGCCAATAGCTAGGCAGGAGAAAGGATAGGTGGGGCTGCCAGGCAGAAGAATAAATAGGAGGAGAAATCTGGGAAGTGAAAAGATCAAGGAACTAGAAAAAGAAGGGACCAGCCACACAGCCACACAGCCAGACATGGAATCAGAAGGAAAGAAAAGATATATAGAAACAGAGAAAGGTAAAAGCCCAGAGGCAAAGGGTAGATGGGTTAATTTAAGTTAAGAAAAGCTGCCTAGAAATAAGCCAAGCTAAGGCCTGGCATTCATAAGAAAGAATAAGCCTCTGTGTATTTATTTGGGAGCTAGGTGGTGGGCACCCCCCAAAGAGAAAAAACCAACCAACAATAGTACATGAATGAAACTTAGAAGCTACATGATTCCTTGAAAGAAACAGGAGGGAAAGGACAAACCATAGAGATCTAAAATTTCTACGGGAAATGTTCCAGTGCCTCTTCTCTACTATAGAATTTTTAATATGTCCAGCAAAGTGTGCCAGTTACGTCTTCATCAAGTCAGTGTTGGTAAGAGTTGGAGGGTGGGGCTGGAGCTATGGTTCAGTGGTTTAGAGAATGTACTGCTCTTCCAACAGACAAGTTCAGTTTCCAGCATCCACGTCAGATGGTTTTACAGACTCCTGTAACTCTGGTTCTGGGGAATCTGGCTCCGCCTCCAAGAACGTAATTCATAATACATATAATTAAAAATAATAAAAACTTAATCTTTGGGGCCAGAGAGATGGCTCAGTGGTTAAGAGCACTGCGCTTCCTGAGAACCTGAGTTTGATTTCCAGCAACCACATGGTGGCTGACAACTATCTATAGCAGGATCTGATGGTCTCTGCTGTCATGCAGGCATACATGCAAATAGAGCACTCCTATACATAAAACACACAAATAAATAAATCTAAAAAAAAAGAAATCTTTTAAAAGAGAGAGATAGAGAAGCGACTAGGTAAGACGTGTAGAAAGGACAAGGAAATAATTAAAGAAGCTGGATGTGGTCATTTTTCTTATCGCCTCTAAGATCAACCTACGGACGATGACTACTGTAAAAAGGATAATGATAGTCTTCCTGCCTCTTCTAAAATACCTCAGATAACCATGAGCTACCAGATCTCACTAAGGTAAGATGTAAGTAAACTAGGTTTGGCACAGATCATTTGGGCTTCTTTATGTGATATAGTTGCAGACACTTAGGAGGTCTTTTGCAAAAATACAACTGACAGTAAGGCCTGGTTTTCATAAGAAACCACAATAGAGCTGAGTGTAACGGTGCACTCAGGAGGCAAGGCAAGCAGCTCTCCAAGTTCAAGGCCAGCCTGGTCTACAGAGTGAGTTCCAGGACAGCCAGGGCTACAGAGAGAAACTCTGACTTGAAAAAAAATATATAAAAAATGAAATTTAGGGGTTGGGGATTTAGCTCAGTGGTAGAGCACTTGCCTAGCAAGTGCAAGGCCCTGGGTTCAGTCCTCAGCTCTGAAAAATATAAATTAATTAATTAATTAATTAATTAATTAAAAAATAAAGGAAAGAAAGAAGCCAAAATAAAAAAAATATATGTGACTTCTTTTTTGTGCCTTTATTCGGTTCTTTTTTTTTGGGGGGGGGAGGTTTCAAGGCAGGGTTTCTTTGTGTAGCTTTGGTGCCTTTCCTGGAACCCACTCTGTAGACCAGGCTAGTCTCGAACTCACAGAGATTCACCTGCCTCTGCCTCTCGGTTGCTGGGATTAAAGGCATGCACCATCACCACCCAGCAATTCAGTTCTTAATGAGACTGAGAATTACTCAAGACGGTTATCTTTATTGCAAGTTAACACTTTTCTTGTTGTTTTTCGAGACAAGATTTCACTGTGCAGCCCTGGCTGTCCTGGAACTCTCTCTGTAGGCCAGGCTGGCCTGAAACTCACACAGATCTGCCTGTTTCTGCCTCCCAAGTACTGGAACTAAAGGCGTGCAGCTTCACCCAGTGCAATTTAACATTTAATGTAGTTGCTATTGGACATGCTATATATTCTGTACAGAGGATACAAAGGTACAATTCAAGACAAATGGTGAATGTATATTGTGCTAGTTAGTTTCTTGTCAACTTGACACAGACCATGGTCACCTGGGAAGAGGTGTCAGAACACGATTCATGGATAAAGCTATGCAAGGAAAAATTTGAGAACTTGTGAGAAAATTTCAAAAAAGCAAAACAGAAGTCTTGTGACCTTTGTTCCTCCATAATAAGGGTTGTTCTTGGAAGGTGCCTTCTTGGCCCTCCCAGGTGTAGTAAATAGGGGTGGGTTTGCTTCAGTTTACCCATCACCTACTGTTATGATTCAGATGATGTTTCCAAGGTTGTCCATCTGACTGTATACAGCTAAACTCGTGTGACCTTTACTCATTTGACCTTGCTTAACCCTCAGAATAGAAATTGTCCGGTGCACTGACAATAGTTGGCTATTGCATGAGACATTAGTCTGCCCCATTTTAAGGCTTCACTCTCCAAGGTTCATGCTGCTAACTAGAGCAGTAACAAGAGGGAACTTCAAATTGAGAAAATACCTCCATCAGATTGGCCTGTAGGCCTGTCTTTGGAGTGTTTTCTTGATTGATGGTTGAAGTGGGAGGGGCCACCTCTTTGTGGGTGGTGCCATTCTTGGGCAGGTCATCCTTGCTTGTATAATAAAGCAGACTAAGCAAGTCATGGGGAGCAAACCGGTAAGCCGCATTCTCCATGGACTCTTGACTCAGTTCCTGCCTTCAGGTTCCTGTTTAGAATAAATGTCTTGGGGTCCCTCAATGATGGACTGTAAGTAATCAGGACATGTAAGTCAATAAACCTTTTCCTTGCCAAGTTGCTTTTGGTCATAGTGTTTACCATAGAAATAGAAACCAAACTAGAACATATATTTTACTTCCTGAGAAAAGGATTTCTATTAAAAAAAAATACTGAGCTGGACGGTGGTGCCGCACGCCTTTAATCCCAGCACTCAGGAGGGAGGCAGAGGCAAGCGGATCTCTGTGAGTTCAAGGCCAGCCTGGTCTACAAAGCGAGATCCAGGAAAGGCGCAAAGCTACATAGAGAAACCCTGTCTCAAAAAACCAAAAACAACAACAACAACAACAACAACAACAACAACAACTGAGAAGAGTAGGATATTTTAGTGAGCGAGAGTTAATCCCAACGTCAAGAGCAAGACCACTGCTGCAATTTGAGCCAAATTTGAAGCAAGATTGATGTTTTTATTGTGGTGCACACAGCGACTGCCTCCTAAGTCAGGTTAAAGTGAGCAGCCCCAAATTCATTTCTTGGGTCCCTTTCAAGGAGTAAAATCAGGAGTAGTTTTACAGAAGAGAGGCAATGGTGAAATAAGGAAATACAGAAAAAAGTCTCAAAAAAAAATCACGTGGTCACCATGTGATAATGCCTTTTTTTTTTTTTTTTTTGGTTTTGGTTTTGGTTTTGGTTTTTCGAGACAGGGTTTCTCTGTGTAGTTTTGGTGCCTGTCCTGGATCTCGCGCCGTAGACCAGTCTGGCCTCGAACTCACAGAGATCCGCCTGGCTCTGCCTTCCGAGTGCTGGGATTAGAGGCGTGCACCACCACCGCCCATCCCCACCTACCATGCGATAATGTTATGCCCAGATTATGGGGACCCCCAAAAGACCACCACAGAGACTGAATCCCATATGTAAAAACAAAGATCCTTTATTTCAAGCTCGGGCTTGGTCTTGTCCTCTATCTGACACAGCACTGAGAGCAGAGAGCCCTGAGCCTGGGTAGGGTTGGGTTTTTGACATAGTAGAGTTTGGGAGTAAGGGGATATCTGGGGTTTCAGGACCCTGATGGCTGACATTTGTCTAGTGGTGTCTTGCAGAGGGGAATAGGTCTGTGCTGGGCTCTTGCAATCTTATCTAATCTTATCTGAGAGTTGGAATATTTGGAATGTGAGGTACTTCCCATTAGATGTTGCCCCTCCCTGGGTGGTGTCAGCTTATGGCTTTTCCTGGATCTGGGTGCTGCCTGCCAATAAACTGAAACTCAGGCCTACTTTTTGGCTGGTTTTTATGGAGCCTGTCATGACGGCATTGTAGCCAAGCTACTGCTTGTGTCCCATAATTAGGGAGGGTTCAAGGAGGGTCAGGGAGGGTATTCTCAAAAACTAGTCAAGGTCATGGGTTGGGGAAGGTCAAGTTCTAGGAAATCGATATATATGGATCTTAAAAATTTTGAGATAATATTCATTCCTTAAGAAAAGTGTTAAAGAGTCAAAACCAAAGGATTATGAGATTAGTGGCAATAAAATAGTCCCTAAATTTCGGTTTTTCTTCTGCCTCATATCAGGTGGCATTTATGAAATGAGAAGGAGATTTTGGATTTTACTTTAACAAGCATGCTTAGGTAATCAAACCAATGTAACATATCTTTGCATCATTAAACAAATGCTCCAGAGCATAAACAAAGTAACACATCTTTTTGCCACACCTTTTTAAAAGAAGCATAAATATTTATTTGTGACAAAGGAGTTTATTTACAGTGTTGAAATCTACAACTTCTTGTTAAATTCACATTTGCACTTCACCTTTTAAAACAAACATTTATAATCATTATTTTATACAGATATAGATATTGTAAATACAACACTGAGTTCAGTGGTCCTTCAGCATTTTCCACTTAAATATTTTTCTAACATAAAAACAGGTTGTAGTTCAAAAGTCCAGAGTTATTTGAAACCGGAAAATAATTTTTCTGTAGAAAATAGTAAAAATGATAACATTTTCCGAGAAGCCCTTTTAAGCTAAATAATAGCTGAATTATACACATAAATATTAATTAGATTCTGGGATACAGAAGAAACCTATCTTCATCTGTTTAGAGAGCTATGTTTTACTTAAGTTGTGTAAGTGAGATTCCTATTCATCTTCCCCTTCACTGTTTGATTTATGGCAGACATTTTTCTATAGGCTAACCCATAGTCTTAAAAGCTTTAAGCCTGCCTTCCTAAAAGTACAGCCAGCATATCCTTTCATCAGCTTGATATGGTACAAATTCTTATCCTAACAGTGAAATGTTTCACTAAAGAATGCCCAGTGTTTGGGCAAAACCAAAACTTAATAAGTCACAGTCATCCTAGGCTCCTCCCTGTTAGGTAACCTCCCTGGATCTGTGGGTTGCAATCTGATTGTCCTTTGCTTTATATCTAGTATCCACTTATGAGTGAGTACATACCATATTTGTCCTTCTGAGTCTGGGTTACCTCACTCAGGATGATATTTTCTAGTTCCATCCATTTTCCTGCAAATTTCTTGATGTCATTGTTTTTCCCTGCTGAGTAGTACTCCATTGTGTATATGTACCATATTTTCTTAATCCATTCTTCAATTGATGGGCATCTAGGTTGTTTCTAGGTTCTGGCTATTATGAATGGTGCTGCTATGAACATAGTTGAGCATGTATCTTTGTGGTATCATTGAGCATTCCTTGGGTATATGGTTAAGAGTGGTATGGCTGGGTCTTGAGGTAGATCAATTCCCAATTTTCTGAGAATCCGCCATACTGATTTCCACAGTGGTTATACAAGTTTGCACTCCCACCAACAGTGGAGGAATGTTCCCTTTGCTCCGCATCCTCTCCAACATAAGCTGTCATCAGTGTTTTTGATCATAGCCATTCTGACAGGTGTAAGATGGTATCTCAGAGCTGTTTTGATTTGCATTTCTCTGATGACTAAGGATGCTGAGCATTTCCTTAAATGTCTTTCAGCCATTTAAGATTCTTCTTTTGAAAATTCTCTGTTTAGCTCTGTAGCCCATTTTTTAATTGGATTGTTCAGTATTTTGATGTCTAGTTTCTTGAGTTCTTTATATACTTTGGAGATCAGCCCTCTGTCAGATGAGTAACACACCTTAAAACAATATTCTACGACAGACTTTGGCCGAGGGAAGTGATAGGAGTTCCAGATGTGAGGGGAGGGACATTATTTTCATTATAGTAGCCACTCATGCCTCATAAATAACCCCAGGCCATGCTAACAGCAAACAACCCGAATCGAATAAATAAGTAGAAGACATCAAAGTAGGAGTAGCTGGAAAGAAAAGGTTCAGTGGAAATGGGAGGAGTCAGGAAGAGGGAACGGGATGAATATGATTAAAATACATTATCTGCATGTATGAAATTGTCAAAAAGTTAATTAAAGGAATTTCCAGATGACTCTTTAAAAGAGATCTCATTTGATAGCAAAGCTTTGTCCTTTGTGGTATGTTATAAATATTATATGATATCTGAAATTTTTATTGTTTATTCATATTGTCAATTGTTTATTCAGATATTGTCAATTTATCTTCAAGTGAATGTATGGGTATTTACTAATTGAATAAAATAATATAAACATACAAGTAGAATTGTAAGCTGGGCAGTGGTGGTGAACGCCTTTAATCCCAGCACTTGGCAGGCAGATTTCTGAGTTCGATGCCAGCCTGGTCTACAGAAAGAGTTCTGAGGCAGCCAGGGCTACACAGAGAAACCTGTCTCAAAAAAAAAAAAAAAAAAAAGACTCATTGATGGTTTAATAATACATCAAATCCATTTCTCCTCAAAAGTAGTAAATATTATCAAGTATGAGAAGTAATTTATCTAGTAACTTTTGTTCAAGATCAGCCTCATACTCTGCATGTAGCAGATGTATTTTATGTGTAGGTTGAGTTTTGTCACATAGAATACTAAAACAATGTACACTCAAGGGGAAGACAATATAAAATTAGCAACTTTTAGTGCTTCATAGTGGCATATCGAATGATACAGCCTTTATTCCCCTGCAGGTGTGTGCTTCTGAAGAGGGCAGAGCACAGCTGCCTGGATTCACACTCATGCACCAGTTTAATCCCTCACATTCTGTCCACCAGTGCAGATGTGGATCAGTGAAAATGTCATTAAGATGGTGTTGGCCCCTTAGCCTCTGAGATAGTTTCTAGGACTTTCAGAGGCTGAAGGACCACATGTGAGACCCCCAACCTGGCATGTGAGCTCTGTGAGAACGTTGTGTTCACTCTGTCCATTGCTGACCACGGCTGCCGCTCTTCTCACCAACAGTCTGTGCTGGGTAGACACAAGGGCAGGGGGACTCAGTCCAATCCCACGGACTTATGGGCCTCAGGCTTTTAGAAATGAACAAGTAAGGCCTGGGACAGCACTGTATAGTGACAAGTTTGGAACCAGAGACCAGGAACACCCCAGCAGAGAAGAATGCTTCTGGGACTCTTGTTGGGATCCAGCCCAAGCCACTAGCATTTTGTATGAAAGTGTTTTGCATACAGTGGGATATTTACCAACCCTGTACTCCAATACTTGCTTGCCATTGACAACTGAAAATGCCTTGCATATTTCTCAGTGCCCACCAGGGGGCCTGTATTACTGCGGCTCATACACATTTGCTAACAAGCACACTTTCTGATAAGTAGTAGAATTCAATACAGAGATCAGGATTTTAGAATTTACGGTTAGACTCACTTATCGCATATAGGATCCATAGCACCCGCTGGTTCTGGATAAGGGTGATAAGCCAAAAACAGACAACTACACTTCTCAGTGAAATGCTACGCTTGGGGCTGGCAAAGTGCCTTAGCGGACAAAGGCACCTGCTCCCATCCATGATGACCTGATTTCCATACCTGGGACCGACATGGTGAAAGGACAGGAGCAGCTCCTGTCCCTACCTTGTCCCTGACCTCCACATTTGTGCACTGGCACACTCCACCCTCACAAGTTAACTTACAAGTGAAACTGAAGCCTTTTTATAATAAGGACCACATTTGTTTTTGTTTTGCTTTATTTTGTTTTGAGAGAGACAAAGGAGAAGTTCTTGCAATTATAACACAAACCTAAGCCATGTAGTTAGAGAGTTTGTGGTTGTCAACCAAAAGGAAATAAAGGTTCAATCTGCTGCAAAGAGGAAGAAAATCCAAGGTCCTGTGGTTAGAACTTAGGAGCCCAGGAAAGGGTAGTGCCCTCCTACTCTCCTGACTCAGCTGAAAAGACAGTTCCACTAGGGACAGGGAAGAGTAACTGAGACAGTCCCCACCCTGCAGGACATTCCATTCCGAAGTTCCTTGACAAGGGAATGGGAAGACAGATGGCACATGGTGGGGCCTATGGCCAGGAAGAGACCAGCAGACTAGATGCAGACATGCTATCAGGAAAGGGGCTGACCTCCAAAGACTTAAGGGAATTGCCCTCCAGTCCATTCCTTCCAAAGAGACACTATGCAAGCAGCCACCCCTCCTTAGTTGAGTCCATTACATTTTTAGGAGGTTCCCAGCTGCTCACTGTAGGCAGTTCAGCATCTATAGAGTCAATTATGTGTGTAGTTTGGTTGTGTGTGTGTTGACAAACAAGTGTCCATTTTTTGGTTTTAGTTTTTATTTGTGTTGAGACAGGGTCTCTCTATAGTCCTGGCTATCCTGGAACTTCTTATGTAGACCAGGCTGGCCTTGAACTCAAGGAGATCTGCCTGTTTCTGGCTCTAGGGTGCTGGGATTGAGGTGAGCAGCACCATACCCAGCTTTAAGGCCGTTTTCATGCTGTGCAGGTGGAAATACTCTAAAGTAGTAAGACTGGCTGAGGATTTCCTGGGCAAAGAGGCCGTGCATCTGTTTACAAATAGTGTCCTTTTATTTAATTATTATTTAAGTGTGTAAGAGAGAGAGAGAGAGAGAGAGAGCGAGAGAGCGAGCTGTAATGTATGTGTAACCCTGGCTGTTCTGGAACTCACTCTGTAGACCAGGCTGACCTCAGACTCAGAGAGATCCACCTGCCTCTGCCTCCCAAGTGCTGGAATTAAATGCATGTGCCACCACCACTCAGCTATTCATACTCTTTTTTGTTTGTTTGTTTTTTGTTTTTGTTTTTTTTTGAGACAGGGATTCTCTGTGTAGCTTTGTGCCTTTCCTGGAACTCACTCTGTAGACCAGGCTGGCCTCAAACTCACAGAGATTAGCCTGGCTCTGCCTCCTAAGTGCTAGGATTAAAGTCATGTGCCACCACCGCCCAGCTTTTTTTTTTTTTTTTTTACAGTGTTCTGCCTGCACGTATGCCTGCAGGCCAGAAGAGGGCACCAGATCTCATTACAGGTGGTTGTGAACCACCACGTGGTTGCGGGGAATTGAACTCAGGACCTTTGGAAGAGCAGCCAGTGCTCTTAACCGCTGAGCCATCTCTCCAGCCCTATTCATACTCTTAATAGAGGAGTTTTTGTTTGTTTGTTTGTTTGTTTGTTTGAACTTAGACACCATTTATTGATAAACATTCACACATCTTTGGAGATTAACTCATTTAATTCAGAGGAGGATCTTTTAAGACAGACTGGTGAGACCAGGGAGGGCCTGGTTATGAAGTTCAGGTGGCCTTGTCTCCTAAATCTTTGATGTTGGCTCTTAAGTTGGTAATGTCTACTTTCTTCTTCTGTTCCCAGAAAGCAGTAGAGTTGTGGCCCCACCCCCATCTTGTTCTCCAAAGACACCAAACAGTCTGAAAGAGAACAAAACAAAAGCATCAGAAGCTCACACACAGAGGATCTTCAGCTGTCATAAGCACGTGAGCAGGTCCTCCATCTGTTCTGAAGACTGTTTTTAGTAAATTCTGTTGAATGTGACAAACAGGCGAAGTGGCTGTGTTCTAACACACTTCCAGTTTTGCAACCAGAGTCCTGTAAATCTCCTGTTCCCTTAATCAAGTGTGCGGTCTTTCAGCCTCCTCGCCTTATGTCAAAACTAAGTGGTGGGAGCAGAGGCCTGTGCTGAGGCTGATCTGTTTTGTTGTGCGCCCGCAATCTTCAGCAGTTCACTTTTGATACTTGATTCGTGAAAAACAAAACAAGACCTACAAGCTTGTTTTCAGGGGATTTCGAACAGGTTTGTGGTTTATTCCACTCTTTGGGAGCTTTGTGTTTTACTACTTGTTTAAGTTTTCAGAAAACATGAACTGGTAGCTCAGAAAATGCCTGTGCTTTCCAAAACAAAGAAGACAGCTGGGCGCTGGCAGCCCACACCTTTAATTCCAGCACTCGGGGAGGCAGAGGCAGGTGGATCTCTGAGTTTGGGGCCAGCCTGGTCTACAGAGTGAGTTCCAGGATAGCTAGGGCTACACAGAGAAATCCTGTCTGGAAAAAGGGGGGAAGGAAGAAGGAGAGGAAGAAGGGAAAAGAAAGCAAAGAAGACTTCCTCCACTTTGAGGGTTTTTTTTTTTTTTTGAGGAGGGGAGGGAGGAGGGCCCTGTGTTTCTCAGGCTGGCCTTAAACTCTTGGGCTCAAGCAATGCTCTAGCCCCAGCCTCCGCAGTAGCATATGCTCCCATTCTGGCTCTCTCTCAGACTCCTTAATCATACTAGTGTGTTATTTGTGTAATGTTCAAATAGAAAAACAAAGGGCTGTGGACTTAGATTTGATTTTCATCATTAGATCACCTTACTTGGTAACTAATGAAACATCTGTAAGTTATAAAATCCCAGGAACTGACTTAAACTGGACATTCAAAGTCCAAGAAACATGTGAGATAAAAACCAACTGGTCAGTAAGCATGACAAGGCATTTTTATCTTGCTCTCGTAATGCTCTTGCAAGCAAGCTAGAATTGATAAGCCCTGGGAGACTCTATCAGTCACTCCACAAACCAGCTCAGCTCAGACCTGGCAAAGACTGAAGGACTAAAACTCCTAAAAGCATTAGGAGAACTTTTCTCCTGTTTGCTAAGTATGTTAAATAGGAATGATTTTCATTAACAACGAATCCAGTAAGAAACAGTTTCTAATCACATGAAATACTCTGTGAGTCCAATTGTACCCTGCAAAAGGGGTGGTTGCTTAAGCTGCCACTGCAGAACGTTGCAGCAAGTGGTGATTAGAATTTGTGACTATGCTCTGAACAAGTTTGCCAGTGAGTGGTAGCCTGGCTCTTCTATGAGAGTTCAGCCTTGAGTTATGTTACTTCTGTGTGATTCCTACGCGGCAACTGCTATTTGTATTTTCAAGAATTTCCTCTATCCATACATATTTTAAATTTGCAAAAATCAATCTCATTGTGTACTTGCTATTTCGTAAGTATTTTTCATTAGCAATGTGATTAGCCAGGTGGTGGTGGCACTCATCCTTAGTCCTAGCACTCAGGAGGCAGAAGCAGGTAGATCTGTGTGAGTTCAAGGCCATCCTGGTCTACAGAATTCCAGGACAACCAAGGCTACACAAAGAAACCCTGTCTCAAAAGCAAAACAAAGCAAAACAAAACTAAACCAAACGAAAAACCAGTGTGTGATTAATTTTTTAAAAGCCATATTTAACTTTGTAAAATTATATACAGTCTAGCTATAACATAATTTCTTAGTTTCCTATTGTTACACGCATAGACTGTTTACAATTTTTTGTTTTGATTTTTAAAAGATTTATTTCACCTCCACCACCATCATCATCAAGATGGGTTCACTATATAACTGGCTGGCCTGGAACTGCTATGTCAAACAGGCTTGTCTAACACACATAGATCTGTCTGCTTCTGACTCCTCAGTTCTGGGATTAAAGGTATGTGCCACCATGCCTGGCTCAATTTATTTTATTTTTAATTATGTGTATGTGTCTGTGTGTAGTTATGTGCTTATGAGTGCAGGTGCCCAAGGAGGCCAGAAGAGGGCATTGGATCCCCTGGAGCTGGAGTTAAAGGTGGCTCCACCTCCACCTTTGTGAGGCACCTTTTGTGGGTGCTAAGAACCCAATTTGGATCCTCTGCAATAACAGACTGCACTCTAATGCTCTTAACTACAGGGCCACCTATCCAGGCCCTTGGTTTTGCTTTTTGTTTTGTTTTGTTTTTTCAAGGCAGGGTTTCTTCATGTAGTTTTGGTGCCTGTCCTGGATCTCGCTCTGTAGACCAGGCTGGCCTCGGACTCACAGAGATCTGCCTGCCTCTGCCTCCCAAGTGCTGAAAGTAAAGGTGTGTGCCACCACCACCTATCCTAAAAAGTTTTTAATATATAAATATACAAATACATATCTATATAACTACTTAAAAATGGTAGTATGTTGTATGTTGTGGCATATGCCTATAATTCCAGGATTCAACAGGCAGAGTCAGTCGAAATACTGTGTATTCTAAGCCAGCTTGGTCTATGTCTATATAGTAAATTGCTGGCCAGCCATGTCTATGAGGGAAATTGTCTCAAAACAAGACAAAAAGTTGTGTTATAAATAGGAGGCATATCAAAAAATTTTAAGGAAAGGGATGATAAGGTTCTCCACAGAAGGCTCATGCTGGCTTCTTTATTCTAAGGTATAAAGAGGGAGTCAAGAATCTATTTCAGTAATCTAAGACAGAGATAAATAGTGGATTGAGGCAGGGGGTTGCAGTGGAAGGAGTGGAAGCAGGGGCAGGAGAGGAGTGAAGGTCAGAGTCCTGCTATATTTTTGCAGGAAGACAGTTGACAATGGAGTGTAAGAGCAAGAGAAGCCTGCAGATTTATTCCAAGTTTTTGAGACCATAGCAGTTGGAAAGATAATGTTGACATTAAGTAACAGGAAAAAGCCTGGATGTGGGACATTGCAGCTGTCCCTCAAAGCAGCAGTGGGGATTCAAATAGAGATAAGCAGCCAGCACTGAGGAGTCTAGAGGTCTGGAGTGCTGCAAAAATGTATCTGGGGGTCATTAGCATATAAATGGTCTTTAAATCCCGGAGACTGACTTACATTCCAAAGGAAGTCAGTATGTCAGTATAAGCGAAGGGGACTGAAAGCTTGGAGGAGCATTCCCACATGATGACTACTCACCTGGCGTGATCTATGACCAGGCATGTTCTGTGTGTTCTGTGTTGCTTGTAGATTGACCCATTTAACTTTCAAAACAGATTTTGTTGTTCTTTTTGTTTTGTTTTTCAAGACAGGGTTTCTCTGTGTAACCCTGGCTGTCCTAGAACTCATTTTATAGACCAGGCTGCCCTCTAACTCCTGCTTCTGCCTAGGATTAAAGGTATATGCCACTATGCCCAGCTAGAAATACAGCTCTTCATTTTACAGAGGAGGGATCAGAAGCACAGAGATGGAATAAATATTTCATGACATGAACTGATCACATAATGCAAACTTGCTCTGAGAAATGCCATGTGAAGTTTTTCTTGCAGAAGTTTCATCAGTTTAAAAAAATATTGGAAATTCTGGGGAACATTCCAGTTATATTTTTAAGGATCATAAAAGGGTTAGAGAGGTGTTGCAGTAGTTGAGAAGACTTACTGCTCTAACAGGTACCTGATTCAGTTCTTATCAACTACCACAACCTGTAACTCCAGCTTCAGAGGTCTGACACTCTCTTAGCCTCCATAGGCAACTGCACACACACAAACACACACACACACACACACACACACACACACACACACACACGCACACACACTTAAATAGAAATAATAAACCAGGTGTGGTAGTGTATAACTTTAATCCCAGCACTTGAGAGGCAGAGCTAGATGGATCTCTATGAATTCAAGGTCAGCCTCGTCTACATAAAGAGTTCTAGGCAGCCACAACTCAAAAACCCTATATCAAAAGAAAAAAAAAGAATTAAAAAAAGAATCACCAAGACTAATTGTTTCAAAGGTGCACCTCGTTCTCAATTAACAACATATTCTAGGAAAGAATACTAGAGAGACTGAAAAATAGTTACGTTCAAAGTAAGAGAAAGGGGAGCTTATGTCTAGTTTTCTATCTTCTTTTTTTTTTGGTTTTTTTTTTTTGCGGTGCTCTTACCCTGCAAGGAAACGTACCACCTGCACTGAGTGGAGGAAGAGATGAGTGCAAAAATACAGGCAACAACATAAAGACCTATATGACAACATCAGAAACTAGCGATTCTACACCTGCAAGATCAGAAGAAGCAGAAATGAAAAACTCCCTTAAAGAGGAAGTAATAAAAAAATTCCCTTAAAGAAATAGAAGAAAAAACAAACAAAAATTTGGAAGAAATCAAAGAAAGCCAAGAAAAAGTAATTAAACAGGTGAAGGAAACAGTTCAAAATTTGAAAATTGAAATTAAGACAATAAAGAAAACACAAACTGCTGGGCGGTGGTGGCGCACTCAGGAGGCAGAGGCAGGCAGATCTCTGTGAGTTCGAGGCCAGCCTGGTCTACAAAGCGAGTTCCAGGAAAGGTACAAAGCTACACAGAAAAACCCTGTCTTGAAACAAAAACGAAAAAACAAAACAAAACAAACAAACACCAAAAAAAAAAAAAAAACCCCACAAACTGAGGGAATGCTGGAATTAGAAATTCTGACTAAATGAACAGGAACTACAGATGCAAGCATAACCAACTGAATACAAGAGATGGAACAGAGAATCTCTGACATTGAAGACACAATAGAGAAAATAGATTCGTCAGTCAAAGAAACAATAAAGCCAAAAAAGTCTTAACACAAAACGTCCTAGAAATTTGGGACACCATGAAAAGACCAAACCTAAGAATAATAGGGATAGAAGAAGGAGAAGAATACCAACCCAAAGGCACAGAAAATATATTCAACAAAATCATAGAAGAAAACTTTCCTAACCTAAAGAAAGAAATACCTATGAAGATACAAGAAGCTTACAGAACACCGAATAGATTGGATCAAAAAAAAAAGTCCCCTCGCCACATAATAATCAAAACACTAAACATACAGAACAAAGAAAAAAATATTAAGAGCCACAAAGGAAAAAGACCAAGTAACATATAAAGGTAGACCCATCAGAATAACACCAGACCTCTCAATAGAGACTATGAAAGCTAGAAGGTCCTGGTCAAATGTTATGCAGACACTAAGAGACCATGGATGCCAACCAAGACTATTATACCCAGCAAAACTCTCAATCACCATAGGCGGAGTAAACAAAATATTCCATGATAAAACCAGATTTAATCAATACCTGTCCACAAACCCAGCCCTACAGAAAGCACTAGAAGGAAAAATCCAACCTAAGGAAGTTAAACACACCCATGAAAACTTAGGCCATAGATAATCCCACAGAAACAAATACCAAAGTAGGGAAACACAACACTACTACTACCAAAAAAAAAAAAAAAAAAAAAAAAAACCAAAAAAAAAAAAAAAAACAAGAAACAAAAAACAAAAAACAAAAAAACCCAGGAATTAACAATCACTGGTCATTAATATCCATCAATATCGATGGTCTCAACTCACCTATAAAAAGACACAGACTAACAGAATGGATAAGAAAACAGGATCCATTCATCTGCTGCATAAAAGAAACACACTTTAACTTCAAAGACAGACACTACCTCAGAGTAAAGGGCTGGGCAAAGGCTTTCCAAGCAAATGGACCTAAGAAACAAGCTGGTATAGCTATCCTAATATCTAATAAAATAGACTTCAAACTAAAATCAGTCGAAAGACATCGTGATGGACATTACATATTTATCACAGGAAAAATTCACCAAGATGAAGTCTCGATTCTGAACATTTATGCCCCAAATACAAAGGCACCCACATTTATAAAAGAAACATTACTAAAGCTTAAATTGCACATCAAACCCCACACATTAGTAGTGGGAGATTTCAACACTCCATTCTCACCAAAAGACAGATCTACCAGATTGAAACTTAACAAAGAAATAAAGGACCTAACAGATGTTATAACTCAAATGGACTTAATAGATATCTACAAAACATTCCACCCTAACACTAAAGAATATACCTTCTTCTCAGCACCCCATGGAACCTTCTCAAAAATTGACCACATGCTTGGTCACAAAGCAAATCTCAACAGATACAAAAAACATTGAAATAACCTCCTGTATCTTATCGGACCACCATGCCTTAAAGTTAGATTTCAACAACAACAAAAACTATAGAAAGCCTACAATCTCATGGAAACTGAATAATGCCCACCTGAAGCACCAATGGGTCAAGGAAGAAATACAGAAATTAAAGATTTACTAGAATTCAATGAAAATGAAAGTACAACATACCCAAACTTATGGGACACTATGAAAGCAGTGCTAAGAGGAAAATACATAGCACTAAATGCCCACATAAAGAAGATGGAGAAATCTCATACCAATGACTTAACAGCACAACTGAAAGCTCTAGAACAAAAAGAAACAAACTCACCCAGGAGGAATAGACGCCAGGAAATAATCAAATTGAGGGCTGAAATCAATGAAATAGGAACCAAGAGAACAATAAAAGAATCAATGAAACAAAGAGTTGGTTCTTTGAAAAAAATCAACAAGATTTTTTAATTTTAATTAACATATGCATGTATGTTTATTACTATAGCTCTATAGTAGAGCTTGAGGTCAGGGATGGTGATGCTTCCAGAGTTTGCTTTATTATACAGGATTCTTTTAGATATCCTGGGTTTTTTGTTTTTCCATACGAAGTTGAGTATTGGTCTTTCCAAGTCTGTGAAGAATTGTGTTGGGATTTTGATGGGGATTGCATTGACATACATACATTAACACGGTATGTACTCACTCATAAGTGGATACTAAATACAAATCAAAAAAACCCCTAGCCAAATTAACCAAAAGGAGAAAGAGAGCACCCAAATTCACAAAATCAGAAATGAAAAGGGAGACATAACAACAGACAACGAGGAAATCCAGAGAATCATCAGGTCCTGTTTCAAAAACCTGGACTCCACAAAATTGGAAAATCTGGAAGAAATGGACAATTTTCTAGATAGATACCACAGTTAAATCAAGACCAGATAAACTATTTAAATAGACCAATAACCCCTAAAGAAATAGAAACAGTCATTAAAAGTCTCCCAACCAAAAAAAGCCCAGGACCAGATGGTTTCAGTACAGAATTCTACCAGATTATCAAAGAAGAACTAATTTCAATACTCTTCAAATTGTTCCACACAATAGAAACAGAAGGAACATTACCAAACTCTTTTTATGAGGCTACAGTTACCCTCATACCCAAACCTCACAAAGATGCAACAAAGAAAGAGAATTACAGACCAATCTCCCTCATGAACATTGATGCAAAAATACTCAACAAAATATTAGCAAACGGAATCCAAGAACACATCAAAACCATTATCCACCATGATAAAGTAGGCTTCATCCCAGGGATGCAAGGGTGGTTCAACATACGAAAATCTGTCAATGTAATTCACCATATAAACAAACTGAAAGAAAACCACGTGATCATCTCATTAGATGCTGAAAAAGCCTTTGACAAAATCCAACACCCCTTCATGATAAAGGTCTTAGAGAGATCAGGAATACAATACAAGGAACATTCCTAAACATAATACAGGCCATTTACAGCAAGCCAACAGCCACCATCAAATTAAATGGAGAGAAATTCAAAGCGATTCCACTAAAATCAGGAACAAGACAAGGCTGTCCACTCTTTCCATATTTATTCAATATAGTACTTGAAGTTCTAGCTAGAGCAGTAAGACAACATAAGCAGATCAAGGGGATACAAATTGGAAAGGGAGAAGTCAAACTTTCACTATTTGCAGATGATATGTATACATAAGTGACCCCAAAAATTCTACCAGTGAACTCCTACAGCTGATAAACTCCTTCAGTAAAGTGGTAGGATACAAGAGCAACTCAAAAAAAATCAGTAGCCCTCCTATACACAAATGATAAAAGGGCTGAGAAAGAAGTCAGAGAAACATCACCCTTTAAAACAGCCACAAATAATATAAAATACCTTGGGATAACAGTAACTAAACAAGTGAAGGACCTGTTTGATAAGAACTTTAAGTCTCTAAAGAAAGAAATTGAAGAAGATATCAGAAAATGGAAGGATCTCCCAGGCTCATGGATAGGTAGGATTAACATAGTAAAAATGGCAATCTTACCAAAAGCAATCTACAGATTCAATGCAATCCCCATCAAAATCCCAACACAATTCTTCACAGACTTGGAAAGAACAATACTCAACTTCATATGGAAAAACAAAAAACCCAGGATAGCTAAAAGAATCCTGTATAATAAAGCAACCTCTGGAGGCATCACCATCCCTGACCTCAAGCTCTATTATAGAGCTATAGTAATAAAAATAGCTTGGTACTGGCATAAAAACCGACATACAGACCAATGGAATTGAATTGAAGACCCTGACAGTAATCCACACACATATGAGCACCTGATTTTTGACAAAGAAGCCAAAACTATACCATGGAAAAAAGAAAGTATCTTCAACAAATGGTGCTGGCATAACTGGATATCGACATGTAAAAGATTACAAATAGATCCATATCTGTCACCATGCACAAAACTGAAGTCCAAGTGGATCAAAGACCTCAACATAAATCCAGTTACACTGAACTTGATAGAAGAGAAAGTAGGAAGTACTCTTGAAAGCACTGGCACAGGAGACCACTTCCTAAATATAACACCAGTAGCACAGACACTGAGAGAAACAATTAATAAATGGGACCTCTTGAAACTGAGAAGCTTTTGTAGGGCAAAAGACATGGTCAATAAGACAAAAAGACAGCCTACAGAATGGGAAAAGATTTTCACCAACCCCACATCTGACAGAGGTCTGATCTCCAAAGTATATAAAGAACTCAAGAAACTAGACATCAAAATACTGAACAATCCAGTTAAAAAATGGGCTACAGAGCTAAACAGAGAATTCTGAACAGAAGACTCTCAAATGACTGAAAGACATTTAAGGAAATGCTCAACATCCTTAGTCATCAGAGAAATGCAAATCAAAATGACTCTGAGATACCACCTTACACCTGTCAGAATGGCTATGATCAAAAACACTAATGACAGTCTATGTTGGAGAGGATGCAGAGCAAGGGGAACATTCCTCCACTGTTGGTGGGAGTGCAAACTTGTACAACCACTGCGGAAATCAGTATGGTGGTTTCTCAGAAAATTGAGAATCGATCTACCTCAAGACCCAGCCATACCACTCTTAGCCATATACCCAAGGAATGCTCAATGATACCACATAAATACATGCTCAACTATGTTCATAGCAGCACCATTCATAATAGCCAGAACCTAGAAACAACCTAGATGCCCATCAATTGAAGAATGGATTATGAAAATATGGTACATATACACAATGCAGTACTACTCAGCAGAGAAAAACAATAACAATATGAAATTTGCAGGAAAATGGATGGAACTAGAAAATATCATCCTGAGTGAGGTAACCCAGACTCAGAAGGACAAACATGGTATGTACTCACTCATAAGTGGATACTAGATATAAAGCAAAGGACAATCAGATTGCAACCCACAGATCCAGGGAGGCTACATAGCAGGGGGGACCCTAGGATGACTGTGGCTTATAATAAGTTTTGGTTTTACTCAATCACTGGGCAAGCTTCAGTGAAACATTTCACTATTAGGATAAGAATTTGTACTGTATCAAGCTGATAATAGAAAAAATTAAAAAAAAAATCCAGAAACCTCAAACAAAACAAAACAAAACAAAACAAAACAAAACAAAACAAACTAAAAACCTAGTACTCAGTCAGGCTAAACTCCATGTCTTTTTTACTAGCATTATACTGAAACACTTCTAGATCATTAAATATTCTCCCACACTGTAATTTTAAATACCTACCTAGCACCTGGTTATGTGAATATATAACAAATGACTTAACAAATCTGCTGTGGTCAAGTTCAAGCTTTAAAGCTTTGTCTTTTAAAAATCACACTAGGAGTCAGATGTGGCAACACACTCCTGGAATCTGTCATTCCTGAGGCCAGAGCAGGATGATTTCAAGTTTCAGGGCAGCGTTGACTTGAGAGCAACAACTGTCTTCAAAACCAAGAGCAGCTGCAGAGTGTGGAAGTCATGCTGGAATTACGGTCGTTTTCACAAAATTTTTTAATTAGAACATTTCTCAGAAGAGGAATGGATCGAAGAGTTTAACACTGCAAGTCTTCAGATAAATACCACCCAATGATTTTCAGAAAGAAGTGGCTTATGTATGTTTTTACAACATATGACTGTTTTCTCAAACTCTGATTGCTACTAGATTTCATCAGAAAGCTTAAAAAAATTACTGTGATAAAGTAGATGAACTACAACATTTATGAGTTTAGATGCATTTCAGTACATAACTCTTAGAGGCGTTAAATAAAATCTTAATGTTGTGCAGCCATCACCATTTCATTTCTAAACCTTTTTCATTGTCCCATGCAGGAACTCTATGTCCACAAAACAAAGGAAAAGATTAAAATTTTCTTCTGATTTTTCCAAGCTCAACTCACCAGCTCTTGTTCCTTGGGCTATTTTCTTTTTGTTGTCATGTTTTGTTTTATTTTAGAATGTTTTAAAATATTTGTTTGTTTTTATTTGTTTATATATGTATTTGTGTGTGTGTGTGTGTGTGTGTGTGTGTGTGTACCAGCAGGGGCCAGAAGGAGTCTTACGAGCAGCTGTGACCCATCTGTGTAAGAGCAGCAAACGTTCTTAACTGCTGATCCATCTCTCCAGCTCCCTGTTTTGGAATTTTTGAGACAGGGTTTCCTGTAGCTCAGGCTGGCCTGAACTTGCTATGTAGCTGAGGCTGGGCTTGAAATCTTTATCTTACATCTGCTCCTGGAGTGTTATGATTGTAGACATATGACACTATGTGTGGCCTTTATGCTGTTCTTGGAAGTATGTGGTGTTCTCATTGGTTCTCAGAAGGGTGGACATACAGAGATGAGTCATTCCTGGTTATGTTTCCAGTCATCTGTGTCAAAGAATTCTGTTCACTGTACATGTGTCTCATACTAGCAGACAAGCTGGAAATTCAGACTAGGGGTCCAGCAAACTCACCCAAGCTTATTTTTATTTCTTTTTATATGTATGGGTGTTTTGCCTACATATATGTCTGTTATACAATGCATGTATGCAGTGCTCTTGGAGGCCAGAAGAGGGTGTTGGATGCCCTGGTCTGGAGTTTTAGAAGGTTGTGAGCCATCACGTGGGTTCTGAGACTCAAATCTTTCCTTTGGAAGAGCAGCCTGGGTTGTTAACTGCAGAGCCATCTCTGCAGGCCCCAAATCTTTTCAAAATGACCATTATTGTAGCATTTCAATTAAAAACGAAAGCTCCATGGGAAAATGATAGAGAATACTAGGTATAAAGCAGGCCAGTCAGCTCCAGGCAAAGGAGGAATTAAGATCTGGTTGCTGAGAGTGAAGAGATCATGGTGAGTGTTAGCTAGATCCTTATTTCTTCAGTACACGCTATAGGAAACAAGGTTCTCCTTTCACAATATAGATAGAATGTTGCTGTATTTTCTTCTGTCTATAGCAAGATAACCAATTGCAAATACCTTAAGATTTCCCCTGAAGGTACTGAGTATCTACTAATACACTTTGGTTGCAAGGAAAAACATAGATTCTAGCCACTAATACAGAAAGATATTTTATTCAGTTTGTGAGGTGTTGGAGAAGCCTGCAGACCCTGCCTGGAAGAAGGCGGGTAGCCTGTGAAGAAGCAGGTCTTTCCATTTCAACATGCTTGGCTGGAGTACATGAACTTTGCCTCTCCCGTCAGTGTTTTATTAGGTTCAGAAGTCAAAGTCTTGGGAACGTGGGTCTGGTTCTTGAAGTTAAATCATGCGCCTGGTCCTTGGCTATGGCAGGACTTAATGAGGAAGGCTTACAGAAAGGTCTCCAGAGAGATTTCAGATCCTCTAGCTGGAGGCAGGCTCAGGAGTCTTACCGAGAATGGGCATGGTATCTGAGAAAATGAACGCACAGGTGGAAATCGGGCTGCTGTTGGGAAGTGTAAATGAAGTGGAGCACAGCAAACGCCAGCATCCACCCCTCAGAGCAAAGAGGGGATTCAGTGGGACTCAGGCTCCTGAACCTTCTGTGTGTTAGTCGGTATATGCTGGTTTAGTATTTTCAAATGTTAAATGGTAGCAGCACCTCCCCCTGTCTTCCTTCACTTTCTCTTCTGCCCTCTTTTCTCCCTTTATTTCTCCCTCTAAGTATACATACTAAAAACAACATTTCTTTGGACAGATTGCAGGCCTAAAGTTAACGATCCTTTGTATGGCCAAAGAATGAGAGTGTACATGCTCGTAACTTTTCATTTTCTATTTCACTGAAGTGCCAACAGACTCTCAGAACATGCCTTCAATTGCTGCAGGTTGACTTTTCAGAGTCTGGATCTTTGCCCAGTTGAAGGTCAAACTGTGACCTTCACATACCATGGGCGCTCTGGGTGCTGGAAAAAGCAATCTTTGCAGGTGCCTTCTTTTTCCTTTCTGACATGCATATGTATATAACCTCAGTTATATGCATATTGTTACATACACATTAATATCTGGACAAAACAGATTCCAAGGTCACTTCTTAGGCTAGTTCATCCACATACCACAGGAAAGAGGGCAGCCTTTTCCTGGGGGTGGTCTGCGGGCATTGGGGAATGCTGATCTATTTGCACAGACATTTTTATGACCTGCCTAGCAAGTGCCCTCTCCTACGTGCCAAGTCTTTCTAAAAGCTGGGGATGGGTGGAGAAGCAGTAACTATACTAATGATAGGGACTCCATGGGGTAAGGCACTAGTGTGCACCGTGACCTATATCTCCTTCAGCCACATTCTAGTATCTCCAAATCTGAATAGGACAGAGTACCAGATTTTTTCAGAGGCTATGAATGTAAATGTGGGTGGAGTGAAAATCTGGCTCCCTGCACGCTCATTCTGTCTCCCCTCTGCCTCATTAGGAGTGCTCACTTTTAGCCGGGCTGCCAGGCTGGCAGAGCAAACATCAGTGTCCTGCTTACCCACACGCCAGCTTGTTCCTTCTGCTCAAGTGTACCAGATGGCACCTCCAGACTGGGGACTTTGCAAGGCTATAATGGCTTGTCTACCTCATGTCCTTAGTTTTGCTTGCCTAATGTCACCAGATAAGTGCCATAGTAGAAGTTTCTTGGGGTCTCAAGCTCTTTTAAGCTGTAATGTAATGTCTGGGAGTCCTGGAAAATGTACTCTCTCTTGATAGAGGCCGACACTCCACATTCCCATGGAAAGCAGCAAGCTTGATGCAATCAATGCACACGGATGTAACATTCCCTTTAGTCCCACCTCGGCCTTTGTGCTCCATGTGGCCCCTTCCAAAGCCGATTCCCCTGTGAGGGTTTCTCTCCACATACCATCTACACCTCTGCCTGCTATCCCTAATCCTTCAGGTCTCCCAAGACTGCTGACATCTCAGCATAGTTCAAAGGCCCTTGGCAGCACCATGTTCAGTGTCCCAGCGCTGCTCAGCTTTCTCTTAACACTTGTCCTCACAGATACTCTGTCTGCTGAAGGCTATCGGTTCATGGAGGTGGCAGCCATGTTTGTCTGGCTCCCTGCTGCCATAGGGAACTCACACTATCTATCAAGTACTAGGCTCTCAGTAACTTCTGGCAGCAAGAGTCGCAGTACTGCCTGTCACCCCACCTGCAGTCCTGGAGGGTGCGGAGATTTGGGAGGGACTCCCAATAGCACTAACCCAGCAGAGTGCTCCCAGCACGATCTTTCTCAAGTCAAGGCCACACACTCTAAGTATTCTAGAAGAAATACAGATATAATGAGTATACCAAACACTTCTGGACAGTTATTCAGTGATAACTTGTTTTTTAAGGAAAGGCACATTATGGATTATGGACAGTGGTTATGTGTAGGGAGAACAGAGAGGTGAGGGGGTCTTTCTTTTTTTTTTTTTTTTCTGGTTTTTTGAGACAGGGTTTCTCTATGTAGTTTTGGCGCCTGTCCTGGATCTCACTCTGTAGACCAGGCTGGTCTCGAACTCACAGAGATCCACCTGGCTCTGCCTCCTGAGTGCTGGGATTAAAGGTGTGTACCACCGCTGCCACGCGAGGGGAGTCTTTCAATCCCCCCTCACTATACTCTTCTTTATGGTGATAAGGTACACACAATGAAGCATACACTTTAGTGATTTGTCTGTATGCAGTTAGTTCAGTGCAGTTAAGTAAGTATATTTACATCCTTGTGGGGCATCACCGTTGTACTTTTTATTGAATATTGTTAGTAATTCACTGACCCACTGAGAAGCTGCTTTACATGTTTCTGTCCTTTGGTCATGTAATGGCCTCTGAGTGATCTGGACTACTTGACATTACCCACCTCTTTTCCACAGTAACTGAGTGAATGGCAAGCCCATTCAGTGTAAGGGTGCTATGGGCCACAGGAAAATAATTATAAGAACTCAGCTGGTCCTTTAAATATTATACAAAATAAGGGCACACAGTCCCCTAACTGGTTTGATTAGAAATTGAATGAGGAGCTGGGCAAAACAAAACAAAACAAATTATTAGCCTGTATTAGAGACTGTCTATATTGGAACCACTACAACGGGAAGGGCTTCCTCTCAGTTAACCTATTTTATTTAGGCTGAAACTTGACCAGGTGCATTGTGATTGAGTCTGTAGTTAACCCAGGCACACAGCAAAGCTTAACAACTCTGTTTCCAATGGTCTTAGTGCTGATGTACTGGAATGCTCCCAGACACCTCTAATTCACAAGTCATGTTCTGAAATTGGCCCTGTCCATCCCAGGTACCACACGGACCAGCACATTGGTTTCTTTCAATAAACCACATTTCCATCCACCTATTTTGCTATTATGCCAGGAGCTTGGGTTCTTCTTCTTCTTCTTCTTCTTCTTCTTCTTCTTCTTCTTCTTCTTCTTCTTCTTCTTCTTTTACTTTTATGGATTCTTTGTGGATTTCACATCATGCATTCTGATCTCACGTATCTCCCTGTCCCCTCCCATTCACCCTCTGCCCTTGCAACCTCCCCCCCACCCCCACCCCCCACCCGCAAAAAAAAAATAAAAAAGAAAAATCAAAACCAAACAAAACAAAGAGTGCACTCCCCTGAAAAAAAAAAAAAGAATCTTGTTGTGGAAGCTGTAGTGTGGTCCCGTGAGTCACACAGTTTACCCTTTTGTCCATACATCTTGACTTGTTTTAAGTGTTCATTGCCATGAGTCACTGGTCTGGCTCAAGGCCTCTGGCTTCTGATAAAGGGCTCTTACTGGGGCTCTTCTTGGATATCCTGTTGCTGTCCTGTGTCATGGAGATCCTGCTGTTTGGGGTTTGTAGTTTCGTCTCCTTCACATCCTCCAACGGTTCATAGATTTGGTGGATGTTGGGGTGGGCCAACTCATAGCCCTGGTTCTGGGCCTGGGTGGTAGCTGGGTTGGTCAGCTCTATGGCTTTCCCTCACCATCACCACCCAGATGAGCTCTCCAGTACTGCCTCTGCTAGCTCATCCAATGCAGCTTACAGCAAGCAGCGGGGCCAGTTCTGCTCTCGGGCCCTCAGATCCAGGTCTCCCTCATTCATATTGCCAGGGCCAAATGTACTGTTTGCCCAGGCAAGGTGCAGGGCCCCCTCTCCCGATTGCTTTAGGGGGTATATGGGGGGCAGGGTCAGCTCTCCTGTTCTCATGCCCTCAGGGCTGGCTCACCCGTGCCCTTGACAACAGGGTCAGCTCTAGTGTTCTGCCCAGATGGGAAGCAGAGGCTGCTTTCTCGTGCACTGGCGCCAGTGAGGGTCAGGGCTAGCTCTCCTGCTCTTCTGACCCCAGGGGCCAGTGAGGTAGACATTCTCCTGTCCCAGCTGCCTATTCCTAAATACCCAGCAGCTGCTTCCCAAATTACCACACAGTGGCTTGTATTAATTATAAATGCTTGGCCAATAGATCAGGCTTATTACTAACTATCTCTTACCTTTTTAAGTTAACCCATATTCCTTATTTATGCCCTGCCACATGGCAGTACCTTTATTAGCATGCATGTTCATCTCCTGCTCCCTCTGTGTCCGACTGGCAACCCCGACTCTGCCCTTCTCCTTCCCATCATCCTTAGTTTGGTCACCCTGTCTATACTTCCTGCCTGGCTACTGGCCAATCAGCATTTTATTAAACCAATTTGAGTGACAAATCTTTACAGTGTACAAGAGCAGGCCAACTCTCTTACCTGCTGCAGGTGGTAATGGGTGAGGGGGGAAGGGCATCTTTCCCTCACCCATGCCACCACATGGCAGATGGGGGGGTTGAGGTCAGATCTCCTGCTCTCATGTCCTCGGGGGTGGCTCGTCTTTGTCCCTGACCACAGGGGTCAGCTCTAATGCACTTCCCAGGTGAGGTGTATGCCTATGGTGAGGGGTGGGGTCATTTATCTTGAGTGCAGGGGGAAGTGAGCTTTCCCCTTAAGGGTAGGGCCAGCTTGCCTGCTGCAATATCCAGCGAGGGGCAGGAGCAACCATCCCAGGGCCAGTAAAGGGCAGGGCTGGCACAGCACAGCATGGTTCCAATGATCCCCTTGTAAACACCACAGACCCCAGACCCAGACATGGCCCTCAGCAGCAGCTCGGGCCCAGATGCCACCATGGCCCTGGTAGCAGCATGACCCCCCCAGGCATCAATATGGCCCCCCAGGTATCCGCAGAGCCCTTGGTGGCAACTGCAGCCATGAACAATACCCCCAGATCCCGGCCTCTGCAGGGCCCTGGACCCAGACATGGCCATAGGCAGTGGCCTGTGCCTGGAAGTCTCCATGGCTCCAGGTGGTAGCACCATCCATGGTTCATTTGGACACTTTCCTCACTTCCAGTTGTGAAGTTCCAACAGTTGTGTCTGCAATGTCGCTTTGAAGAATAAAGTATGCCATTTCCTTCATAGTAGTTTTTCTACAGGACTCTTATCCTCCATACAGCTGCTAGAGAGAAATCTCAAACTAGACCATGTTACTACCATGCTTTAAAGACTTGCAATAGTGTGGGGATGACACAATCCTAAGCATGGCCTACAAGGCTCTTTACACCTGGGTCCTGTCCACTCCACAACCACTAATGTACTTCCTGTCTCTATGGATTTCTGCTCTAGACATATCATATCAATCGACGATATTACATGTGGCCTTTGCCCTCTTGGCATCATGAGTTCATAATTCATTGCTCTGTAGGGCATGCTGTGCTGCATTATTTTTCATGGTGGATTAATTTTGCATTGTATAGACACACACACTGTGCTCACTTTTTCAACAGCTGGTGGCTATTTGGGTTGACTCCATTTTGGGCTGTTGTAGAGAATGTTGCTATGAAGATGCATGCTCAAGCCTGTCTATGAATGTATGTTTTCATCCACTTGTACCTTCTCTTGGAAGTGCCCATCATGTATCTTTTTTTTTTTTTTCTTCTGAGACAGGATTTCTCTGTGTAACAGCTCTGGTTATCCTGGAACTCACTCTGTAGACCAGGCTGACCTCGAACTCACAGAGATCCACCTGGCTCTGCCTCCCGAGTGCTGGGGTTAAAGGTGTGTGCCACCACCGCCCAGCTCATCATGTATCTTAATCCTCTATGATGAACTTTTTGAAGAAGCCTCTGCAACCTCTCTTTTGGAGGGCATGTTCAATTGGCTTTTTACAGTTCGTGTGTGTGTGTGTGTGTGTGTGTGTGTGTGTGTGTGTGTGTGTGTATAGGCACGAGTGTGGATGTAGGTCAGAGTAAAACCTGCGGTGTTGTTTCTTTCTCTCTTGTGGGGCCTGGGTCATCAGCCTGCAGGCAGGCCGTATTATCCACTGAGCAGTCTGCTGGCTGTCTTAGGGATGGTTCTATTGCTGTGGGACATTGGCCAAGGCAACTTATAAAAGGACATTTAATGGGGGCTTGTTTACAGTTTCAGAAGGTTAGTCCATGTCCATCATGACAGTTAGCATGGAGGTAGACAGACAGGCAGACAGACAGGGTGCTAGAGCAGTAGAGGAGAGCTTACCTCTTCATTCACAAGCATGAAGCAGAGACAGAGACAGTGGGAGGGAAAGCGAGAGAGCGAGAGAGCGAGAGAGAGAGAGAGAGAGAGAGAGAGAGAGAGAGAGAGAGAGAGAGCGAGGGAGAGAGAGAGAGAGAGAGAGAGAGAGAGAGAGAGGGAGAGAGAGAGAGAGAGAGGGAGAGAGAGAGAGAGAGAGAGAGAGAGGGAGAGAGAGAGAGGGAGAGAGAGAGAGAGCGCGAGAGAGATTGGTACTGGTTTGAACTTTTTGAAACCTCAAAGCCCACCTCCAGTAAGGCCCCGCCTCCTCATCCTTTCCCCAAACAGTTCCACACTAGGGACCAAGCATTCAAATATAGGAACCCATGTGGGGGTCATTCTTATTCAAGCCAGGACACTGGCCCTTGTTTTGCTTATGAGACAGGATCTTGCTATGTAGCCCTGCCTGGCCTCATGCCTTGTAGTCCAGGTTGGCCTTAGACTCAATCCTCTTGCCTCAGCTTATGGGATTCTGGGATCATGGGGCCTCAGATACCATGCCTGGCGAGGCTTAGTGTGTGTGTGTGTGTGTGTGTGTGTGTGTGTGTGTGTGTGTGTGTGTGTTTGCAGAGGCTGTGCTGCTCAGTGCGTTTGGCTCTTTTGCAGGGCCCTAATTCCATCTCCAGTCTTTCTGCCTTTCTCTCCTCTGTAGACTCCCTTGCTGATTTTGGTAGAAAATGAACCTTTCAAACTGTCTAGAAGTTATTTGCAAAGTATTTTGAACTAGGAGGACGAACATTAAAACTGCTTGTCTGTGGGTAGGCTCTCAAATGGTGCGGCTTCCTAACAGAATTTATTGGGTAGGTCTATTTAGCTGCTTGCAGAGGGTTAAGACTCCTACAGCTTGCAGGCCACAGACTTAATTACTGCACTCAGCCTGAACATTTTAAAGAGTCACTTTGAAGTTTCCTGGTACTATTACCATCATTAAACCTTTACATGTAAACATGTGTTGTGAGTTTCTGAAAGGAAGATATATGTCATGTGTGCACTTGGCACATCGTAATTGCTTAAAAAATTGTTGGTTGATAGTGTCTCCCGTGAATGATTTGGTGTACACATTTCGGGGAGGGGAGGTATTGAGTTGTTTTAGAACGCATGGAATAGGAAAGGATTTTCGTGGGCGAACTGACACGAATTCATACTTGTCTACGTCGCCTCCCATCAGGTGAAAAACCAGAGTCTGGCATTTACTTTTGGAGGGCTATTTTTAGAATAAAGATCGTTTCTCCTACGCGTGTAAATTTAATCTGCCGAACAGAACAGAAACAGGGTCTACGCGGTTTAACCCCACGCTCCCTTGCCCTAAGTCATTAGGTGTGGACACGAAAGACAATGTTCTAGAATGGGCAAAGACGACGCCAGGTGGGAATGGTAATCACTCCGTGCAGGCGACCGAGCGGACCAGGAGAGCGAGCTCCGGGCGTGCGAGCCCCTGCACAGCGCGGCGCCCTTCCCTGGGTACACAGATAATGAGTCAATCATTTCCGCCCGCCCCGAGATAACTCGTCTGACCGCGGGGACCGAGGCCTGCTATTATGAAGACTCCTTCCCGTTCGGTCGCGCGCCCACTTCGGGATCCGCCTGAGTCACCAGGAGTGCGCGAGCCGAGAGGAGGGAGGCGCAGGCGCCCGAGGGTGGAGGGCGCGGACTCCGTTCTCCACCGCCGATGCCTCGGGAGGAAGAGGAGGGGCGACTGCGTGTGGGGAAGAGAAGGAAGAGGCGGCCGGGGAAGGGCAGGGAGGAGAGCCGAAGGCGCCCGGGAGGTCGAGCAGGGGCGGGGGCGGGGGCGTGGCGGGCACGCCCGAGGCGGGGCGGGGCGGGGCGGGGCTGCGGGCTCTGCAGCCGGGGGCTGCCGGGATTGGGGAGCCTGGCTGTGCGCTTGCCCGGGCAGCTGGGTTTGGCGGGATATGCCGGTGCTGCGCTGGCGGAGCTCTCAGCCCTGCTAGCCCTCTCGGCCCGCACCTGGCTGCCGTCTCGGAGCCCAGTAGGCCTGCTCGCCGGCGCGCACCGCTGCAGTCATGGGGCTGCAGCCCCTGGAGTTCAGCGACTGCTACCTCGACAGCCCGTGGTTCCGGGAGAGGATCCGCGCACACGAAGCGGAGCTCGAGAGGACCAATAAGTTCATCAAAGAGCTCATCAAAGACGGGAAGAACCTCATCGCGGCCACCAAAAGTAAGCGGGGCTCGCTCGCGTTCGGGCTGCGGCATGGCGAGGAAGGCGGGAGGAGCGTCTTCCCTCCCGAGTGGGATGGCTCTGTGCCCCTAAACAGGGCTGGAGGAATAGATTCCTTAGGGGACAGACAGGCTCCAGGACATTCCTCTTGCAGGCGCTTCGGGCGCGTCCCCCGGCCCGCCCCGGCCCCTCTTGGGCGCGGGAGCTGGGAGCGGTGCGTGGCAGCCGCCCCGGGGATCCCGCCTGGCCCAGCGGAGCTCGCCTCGGCGCCGGCCGGACCGAATCGAGACTCGGCTCCAGAGTCAGGTTTTACTGCGCCCTAACGCTGTTCCCAGTCTCCGGCCAAACAGAGACATCAGTTCGCCAGTTTTGTCTTGTAACCTTTCCAAGGAACTTTCTTGGAGATTCTTTGAGACCCTGCCTGTAGTCGAGTTCTTCAAGTCCCTTGTGTGTGTGTGTGTGTGTGTGTGTGTGTGTGTGTGTGTGATTAAGTATCTCTTATGTGTCCACCTTCTGCCTTCCGCGACAGTCTTGACCTAGGTCCCTCATGTGCTGAACCAGAAAGTCTGCCTGACTTTGTGCTGCCTTCTGCACATTCCTCCTGCCCTGTGCTGAGGCGGGTTCAAAGATTGGGGTCCGAAAGGGTCAGTGGGCGGACCGTCCCCTGGTTCTGGCCAGCAGTGCCTGTGAGTAGGGAATTCTACTGTTTCAAACTTGATGCCTTTCACCTCGGTCCGATCCCGTATTAAACAGACAGATAAACAAACAAACGCTCAAGCCACGTCTGAAGACGACAGAAAGAGAAGTGTATTGGAGCTGTAGTGAGTCAGGAGTAGAGGCGGTTGGAATTCGTGCAGAAACAGTTGTAGTGCTCTAAAGTGGGGCGAAGTTCTCCAGGGCAAGGTACTGGCATCCAGGCCACTCTGGGACCCTGAGTCCCTTCCTTGAGTTACTGTGAGCACCCCCTTTCCCGCTTAGAAAGACCTGACTGCTCAGGAGCCAAGCACAGGGGCGGTACCCAGACTCTTGGGTAGATGTTTGTTGGGTTCCCTGGTTTAGTAATTACCATCGCTCGGAGTTTATTCCCTGTGTTTGTAAACATCACCTCCGGAAAAGTAACCCAGGTACAGTCTTATCCCACCGTTTTGCATCTGGGAAGAATAAAATATACTGAGCAGTCCTTCTCATCTACCTGTCCAAATGTCTGGCCCAGTTCATACTAACTTAATGAATGAGTTGAAATATTTTTTAATGGGAAGAATTTAGTGGAGCCATCCCTGTAATTTGGGAAGCAAGTCACTCAACATCTCTGGACCATTTCCAAGGTTCCATTGGTTCTGTGACCTCTTTGGTGTTGCAAAGTTGGGATTGGGAATCACTTTCGATGAGTGGGTTATTTGCTGGGTGGTTGGCTGTTGAAGCCTGTGGCTCTGAGTTTTTGTGCTTGGTGGGAAACAGGAGGAGGGATGGCCATCAGTGAGAGGTGTGTGGGGCATCAATGGGCTGTGAAGTGTATGTGCTAGGATTTCTGTGGTTAAAGAGCATCACTAGATGGGGACATCTGTAAACCTTCTCTTTGTGTGTTCTTGTGCCATTGTGCACCAGGGGAGGTCAGAGGACGACTCTGTGGAGTTGGCTTTCTCTTTCCATGTTTACGTGTGCTCTGGGTACCTAGCTTTAAGCTGTCTCCAGCCTGTTTTGTTGGCTAGAAACTTTCCCTGAAGCTAGGGAGATGAGGAGAAGGGCATAGGGGGAAGTCAGTTTGGCCATGGGTGGGGAGCTATTTCTGTGAGGGCTGCATGTTCCTGGGGCAGCCAGTGTAAGGGGGTGGGGTGGGGTGTAGGGGCTGTTAGCCTTCCTCTTCAGAAGGTAGAGTTTCTGGAATTTGTGATTAGGTATCGCAATCCTTGTGTTTATGGTTAAAGATACACAAAATGGATAATCTTATTTAAGAGGAGAGCTAGACAGTATCTTTTCTATCGTCATCCTTAACTTTACAGTCCTTCCCACAACAATAAAAGCTTTAGCGTATGCCCTTTTGGCAAGTTGGGAGGACCCTGGCTTTTTCCCACTTGACCAATTAAAAGTTGTCTTCTAGTTTGTAGCAGAGATTAAGAGGGTTGAGCTTAAACAAGGGACCTGGGTTAGTTCTTCTGTGGGGTCTGGCTTGGCTGGGCGGGGCATGCGGTTCTTGCCATGCTTCCCTGCTGCTCTTGTTCCTGGCATTTGGAACCTGGCTGATGAGGTCACTTAACCAGTTGTCTTTAACTTTGGATTCTAGAGATTCAAGAAAGGATGTTAGGGGAAGCGTCTTCAGAAAGAACATTAATCAAGCTGGTCAGATCACCAAATTGCTTCTGTTTCTTGGTGTTTTATAACTTGGTTTGCAGTACAAGGCCTCTTGTGCTCCTCTTTGGATTGTGTGTTTAAATGATTTCTGTTCTTCACTGTCCTGCAAGACACCCTCTACTTGTCATTTAAATGTTTTTGAATTCTTCCATCAATGTTTAAAGAAGCAGGCTTGCTGTGAGCTCTGTTCAGTGGTGGTGGTGAGTGAGTACCTACAGTCTGATGCCGTGACTGTCTATTCTGTGCTAAGTTCTTGAAAGAAAGGATAAGAAGCAGTGCGAGTCAGGCCTGGGCTGTGGAGGGGCACTCCTGCAGTCCTTGTAGTCTGGAGGCTGATGCAGCAGAATTGCAAGTTTGAGACCACCTTGGGTTACACAGTGAAAGCTTGTTTTAAACAACTAAAGTGGGGGCTGGAGAGATGGCTCAATGGTTAAGAGCATTGACTGCTCTTCCGGAGGACTCAGGTTCAAATCCCAGCACCCACATGGCCTCACACCTGTCTGCAACTCCAGTTCCAGGGCTTCTGACACCCTCACACAGACATACATGTAGACAAAACACCAATGCACATAAAATAAAAATAAATAAATAAATTAAACAAAACAGCAACAATAACAACAACAGAAACTAAACTGTGGAGGGACTGGAGAGCTGGGTAAGCATGTAGGCACATGCTGCTCTTCCAGAGGATCAGTGTTGGATTCCTAGCACCCTTATCTGGGCCCTTACAACCACCTGTAACTCCAGCTCCAGGGGGATCTGACACCTCTGGCCTCTGTGGCACCTGGATTTGCATGAACATACCCCACACAGACACACACACACATAATACAAGTAATAAATACATAATACAAATATAAATATTAAAAATAAAAAAGAAGCCAAAGGGAGTAAGATTAAGTGGGATAAAAAGGTTAAGTGATGGTAGGTATCCCAACTTTGACAGGACAGATTTGTTCAGAGGAGAGCAGGGAAAGAGTGCTGGAAATTTGAGAACTCCCTGGTGTTTTATATAAGGAAGAGACCTTGTCAGATTGGAAACAGCTGAGAAGGAACCGGAACACTTGCAGTGCTGGGAAGAATGAGGTGACCAGTTTGGCTGGAGGGAGATTTCATGTCAGAGCAGACTGCCAGGAACGGGAAGGTCAGTTTCAGATTATGGATGTGGGGAATGGTAGTGCTTCCTCGGAGAAGACTGAAGCTTGACACAAGGCGAGAGAGATGGGCTAGAGGCAGTGTATTGGATGTGTGTGGGATGAGTTTGGACGTCGAATGGGGTGGGGTGGTTGGCTTGGGTGGAGCTCCAGAGAGCCAGCGACTTCTGTGGGAGATTGGGAGATCATCCACTCCCTCACTTCAATGGACTCTTTGTTCCAATGGCTTTTAAGTTCTTGCTTTTGTCTTTCCTCCCTTTCGTAGAAAGCCGAGTCCTCTTTCAGTGCGGTTTAAATGGTTGTGAGTTTTCCAGGCCATGGCTAGTTTTAGGTGCTTGTGATTCATACAGATACATAGCCAATTTCATGTGCATAACTTTCACATTCCGGTGTATCTAACCTGTAGGAAAAGTGTCAACAGACAGTCCTAACCGTGTTAATCACTCCTTGGTATATGAGGTGCTCTGCAATAAACTTGGATTGTCTGGTTTTGTGTGACTCAAAGGCCTCAGAAGGGCCCCTCCCTGCCCCCATCCACATGAGTATGGACTTAGGGTCTTTGCTCATTCTGAGCCGGGTCTAGATCGGGTCTGCCCAAACTAGGTTTTGATATTTCTAGGCCTTTGTGATGATTTAGTGTTTCATTAGGCAAACACAGAAAGACCCCTTTCTTCCTGTGTTCTTTGGGGGAAATTTCTTAAGTTGCCTTTACACATTATATCAAGATTTAGAAGACTGAAAAGAATTTCGGTTCTCGGTGAACTTGAGTGTGAGTTTGCCTTTTTGTATCAGTGGTCAGTGCAGACTGACTGCAATAGCATGGAAGGGTCCGGAACAGGCGGAAGAGCTTTGCAGACGCTCTTGTTGATGCTGGAGAGACTTTCCGCTTCCACTGATCCAGATTTTGTTCAAGTAACTCAGGGAGAGGTACTTAGGTGTATTTCTGATTGATGTAACTTGCTTCTAGCTCAGTCCTAACTGTGGTATAAAGACATAGGTGGGTGGACTCCGGTCCAGTTTGGGTAAATCCATTTTCTGGTCTGGCAAACTTTTAACATTGAGGATCCCAAGGGCTGGAGTTGTGGCTTAGTTGGTAGAGTGGCTTGCTTGGCTTACATGAGGTTTAATCCCAAAGACTCATAAACCATGCGTGGCATAGGCTGTAATCCCTATGCAGTATCTATACTCAAAAGGTATAGGTAGGGGGATCAAAAGTTCTTGGTCACCTTCTGCTACTTAGCAGGTTTTAGGCCAATCGTAGAAAAGAATGAAGATTCTGATTCTGGTAAAGCAGACTGATGGGAAGCCTGTTGTAGCTGGAGAGCTTTTCTCCAGCCCCCGCCAAGCTCTGTCAGTCCGACAGCCCACTTGTAAAATAAGCACACAGAGACTTATATTGCTTACAAACTGTATGGCCGTGGCAGGCTTCTTGCTAACTGTTCTTATATCTTAAATTAAGCCATTTCTATTTTTTTTAATTTTTATTTTGCAATACAATTCAGTTCTACATATCAGCCACGGATTCCCTTGTTCTCCCCACTCCCGCCCCCCTCACCTTCCCCCCAACCCCCCCCCCCCCATTCCCATCTCCTCCAGGGCAAAGCCTTCCCCGCAGACTGAGATCAACCTGGTAGACTCAGTCCAGGTAGGTCCAGTCCCCTCCTCCTAGGCAGAGCCAAGCGACCCTGCATAGGCCCCAGGTTTCAAACAGCCAACTCATGCAATGAGCACAGGACCCAGTGCCACTGCCTGTTTGCCTCCCAAACAGATCAGGCCAATCAACTATCTCACCCACTCAGAGGGCCTGATCCAGTTGGTGACCCCTCAGCCATTGGTTCATAGTTCATGTGTTTCCGTTCGTTTGGCTATTTGTCCCTGTGCTTTATCCAACCTTGGTCTCAACAATTCTCGCTCATATAAACCCTCCTCATTCTCGCTAATTGGACTCCTAGAGATCCACCCGGGGCCTAGTCATGGATCTCTGCATCCAGATCCCTCAGTAGTTGGATGAGGTTTCTAGCACGACAATTAGGGTGTTTGGCCATCCCATCACCAGAGTAGGTCAGTTTGGGCTGTCTCTCGACCATTGCCAGCAGTCTGTTGTGGGGGGTATCTTTGTGGATTTCTGTGGGCCTCTCTAGCACTTTGCTTCTTCCTATTCTCATGTGGTCTTCATTTACCATGGTCTCCTATTCCTTGTTCTCCCTCTCTGTTGTTGATCCAGCTGGGATCTCCCGCTCCCCCAAGCTCTCTTTCCCTCAACCCTCGCCCTTCACTACCCCCACTCATGTCCAGGCTGTTCATGTAGATCTCATTCCATTTTTCTGTCATTGGGCGATCCCCGTGTCTTTCTTGGGGTCCTGTTTTCCAGGTAGCCTCCCTGGTGATGTGAGTAGCAGTCCAGTCATCCTTGTTCCACATCTAGTATCCTGCTATGAGTGAGTACATACCATGTTTGTCTTTCTGAATCTGGGTTACCTCACTCAGGATGATTTTTTCTAGATCCATCCATTTGTCTGCAAACCTCATGATGTCATTGTTTTTCTCTGCTGAGTAGTATTCCATTGTGTATATGTACCACATTTTGTTTATCCATTCTTCAGTTGAAGGGCATCTAAGTTGTTTCCATGTTCTGGCTATTACAAACAATGCTGATATGAACATAGCTGAACAAGTGCTCTTGTGGTGTGGTTGAGCATTCCTTGGGTATATGCCCAAGAGTGGTATAGCTGGATCTTGGGGGAGATGGATTCCCAATTTTCTAAGAAAGCGCCATATTGATTTCCAAAGTGGTTGTACAAGCTTGCATTCCCACCAGCAGTGGAGGAGAGTTCCCCTAGCTCCACATCCTCTCCAGCATAAGGTGTCTTCAGTGTTTTTGATCTTAGCCATTCTGACAAAGCCATTTCTATTAATCTATAAATTGTCACGTGGCTCGTGACTTACCGGTATCTTAACATCTTCTCATGGCGGCGGCTGGCAGTGTCTCCCTGCCTCAGCCTTCCACTTCCCAGAATTTTCCTCTCTCCTTGTCCCGCCTATACTTCCTGTCTGGCTACTGGCCAATCAGTGTTTTATTTATTAACCAATCAGAGCAACATATTTAACATACAGAACATCCCACAGCAGCCTGCTGGAGACATAGGGTTCACAGAAAAAGATCTTTGCTCTGGGTTGTGGTGTGTCTGCCAGCAATGAACTAATTATATCTGCATTCGTGATGCCATGAGCCTGAGGCGACATCTGAATATTTGTTAAATCACATTAAGACAGTTTGGGTTGGTGTTCTCTTACTTGCTTTGTTGGAACTGGTAGTGTAGATTTGTGCTGATGAGTGGAAATTAGAGCAGTATAGAAAATAAAATATTTGTAAAAGCTTACAAAAGTTTAGTTTTTCCTGAATAGAAAAAAGTATGTGCTTGCTTTTGTCCTGAAGAACTCCCCATGGACCCCCTCTACGTGACTGGCTTGAGATGCTTTTCTCGCCACAGGTGGTCCTTGATTCCATTTAGAGTGGGTTCCAAATCGGAATCTGGGTGTAGAATGGTTTCTGTTCAGTGAGCTGATGTCCTTGGGTCTTTGTGATCCATCAGTCAACCAGCCTCCCATCCTTCCCATCTCCTGGGAACCTTTTGTTTGTTTTTGTGAGACACGTCGAGACGCATAGCCCAGCTGGCCTCTGACTTAGGACCCTTTCTGTCTGAGTCCTTGCTGGGATCACTAGGTGTACACCACCACAGCTGGCTCTTTACTGACTTTTTCTAAGTTCTTAGGGCTTTCGGGCTAGGATAGAGAGCATGCTTTACATTTTGTGTTTAATCTTTGAAACAGCTGATGAGCCAGATGTGGTGACGCAGTGCTTTTAATCCCAGCACTCAGGAGGCAGGAGTGAGTTGTACACTGGAGTTTATAGGACGTACTCCATTAGCTCACTGCTTGGACTGAGTGGATACATGCGAAGGTAATGATTATGATATATCACCTATAAGGCCTTTGTCTTGGGGTACAGAGGCAGTTGTGGCTTATAGACTAGTTACCTAACCTCTTGGTACTCACTGCTCCTAAACAGTGCATTTACCCAAGTCATCACTAGTGAACGAGAACAGAATCGTCAGAACAGAATGTGGAAGGAGCCACATTCTGACAATGCTGAGAAGTTTTAGAAAAGAAATTAAAAGTAAAACTCACCGATACCTTGGGGAGACCTGATTCACAGTGATGTGAATGTCAAGTGCAAGATGTCACAAAGGCTGTTAGCACGCTAGTGGACTATGCACGTGCAAGCAGCGGGATACGGGTGTCATCCAGGTGTTCAAGGTTGAAATGGTGACACCAGTGACCAGAAATTTTAGACACTTAACATCCCTGAGATGTTCTTGGGGATGTTCTTAAATGGTTGTCAGTCATGCTGGAAAACCATAACCCATTAACGGCCGTATTTGCTATAATAAGTTCACAGTGAGGAAAGAGAGCCAGAGACCTCTGGGAGAGGGATTGTCCCAAGAGCTGTAAGGCAATCTGTCCATCACCAGGTGTGCCCTAAGTCACTGTAAATCATGTTTTGAATGAGTGTTGAGTAGATGTGGCATTGTACAGATAAACTACATCTGACCACATGGGATAGTGATGTCTTTTGTCATGTCTGTTGTTAGAAATTTCAATATGAAGACTTTGTCTTCTGGCATTCAGTGTCCTCTAACTTTGCCTTTGATTTTTTAGAAGTACTTTTTAAAGGCAACTGGTCAAATTGGCTTTATTTCCAATTCCAGAGGAGAGTGTTGAGCTTTGCAGATCATTCTGAGCAGAAGTGTCTTGAATGTCTTCCTTAAAAGTTAAACCTCAGAGACAGGCTTATTTAAATGTGCATTAAGTTATTCTGGGCCTGAGATGGCTCAGGGTTGTGGAGTACATGTCACTCTTGCAGAGGACACAGTTTGATTCCCAGCAACCGCATGGTGTCTCACTGTCTGAACTCCAGTTCCAAGGGATCCCACACGCTCTTCTGACCGTATGCACACCAGGCATGCACATGGTACACATCTATACATGAAGACAGCACACACACACACAAAAGTGTAGGAAGTTAAACATTTCCTATTTAAAATGTGTGTGGTAATTGCTAACTTTAGATCACCTGCTTTACTTGGTGCTGAACTCATTGCCGTCCTATATTAAGACCTTCTCCATGGTGTGTTGTTATCCTGTTCTGTAGATTAGGAAACAGTTCAAGAGGTTTAATGCAGTGTCCAAATGACAGTTTGGTGGGGTTGGAATGCTCACCTGGGTTTGTCTGATTCCCCAGCTGGTAACCACAGTAACAAGCCATCCCAGAATAAGAGTATACTGTGGTCGGCAGGGCTGTTAGAGTGATAAATCCTGGTTATCTGAACGTATACATTTGATGATTTATAGAATATTCTTATTAACTTAGTACAGTGATAATGGTGTAAAATTTGAACTGTGACCATTGTGGTCATTGTTATAAATAAAATCGACAGTTTATAAGTATAGATATTCAGAAATTATTTTAGTTTAAGATCCAGTACAAGGCACAAACTTCTACTTAAAATTTTTTGTCCTCCGTTCTTCTGTCTTTACCTGCACCTTTCGCCTTTTCTTCCTCTCTTCTCTTCTTCTCTTCTGATTTCTTCTTCTTCTCCTCTTCCTTCCTTCTCTTCTGATTTCTTCTTCTTCTCCTCTTCCTCCCTTCTCTTCTGATTTCTTCTTCTTCTCCTCTTCCTTCCTTCTTGAGAGTCTTTTTCTTATGTAACACTTGCTGTCCTGGAACTCACTCTGTAGACCAGGCTGGCCTGAAACTCCCAGAGATCCGCCTGCCTCTGCCTCCCAAGTGCTGGGGTTAAAGGCGTGCGCCACCGTCAAAATAGGCCCAAGGATGGGGCTTATTGGCAGAGTGCTGCCTAGAATGAGTGAGATCCTGGGCTTTATCCCCAGCACTGGGAATAAAAGTTCAAGATATTCCAGAAATAGAAAAAGACAAGAACTGTATAATTACTATCATGTATTGCCCAGCTTCAAAGAAACAAAAGCTGGTTGCTTCTCTCATTCTCCCTGAAAAGCAGGAACTATCTATCCCTGTTCTCACTGTTGCTAGGCTTTTGTTTGTTTTCAGACAGGGACTCTATGCAGTCCTGATTGGTCTGTAGACCAGGCTGGCCTTGAACTCACAGAAATCCTCTTGCCTCTCCTCCTGAGTGCTGGGAATAAAGATGTGGGCCGCCATGCCCAGCTACTTACTAGACATTTAATAGCTTGACATAGCAATTTCTGCATGCTTTTAGACTTGATGTAATGGTTTTATACATATTTTCCCCCACCACATTGTATTTGTGAGATTTAGACTTAGTGATATATAGTTCTGTTGCATTTTGTTCAACCTTTTTGAAATGAGTGACATTCATGCAGTTGATGTTTTTGCACCTTATATCTGTCCTTTATATTTGTGCACCCCAGCCCCAAGCTTTTATTTTGGTAGTGAAACCATAAGCATACCTTGAGAATATTCATTACAAAACCTTGATTGTGATAAATTGAAATGACTACCTTTGAAAGTGATCTATAATTATGAATCCATGAATCTCTTAAGACTTGAGGTGCTAAGGTTCAAACCCTGGGCCTTGGGAGTGCTGGGTAAGCACTACTAGGTACAGCTGTCCTGCTAAATTGTGTTTTTAACATTTTGTGTTACTAGCTCAGTGCTATGGCCAGAGAAAGCTGGTGTACATTTCAGGACCCTTAAGAAATGACTGATGGGCCTGAATCAGCAATAAGAACCTTGAGAGCTTTTTCTGTTCAACTGAAATTGGACTTGCAGTGTTGGAATGTAAAGGGAAAATGATAACTGCGTTTCTATACACCATGTACATGGACAGCTCGCGTTCAAGGCTCGTGAGTGTGAGGCAGGATTGTTTGGTGTCTTGTGATAAACTGGAGATCAAGTGTAAACAGAGCCCAGATAGAAAGACAGGAAAGTGGGGAGACACGAGAAGGCAAAGGAGCCCCCACCTGCAATCCAGCCCGAGTCTCTTGCCAGCAGCGAAGCAAGAACTGCATGTAGCACAAGGAACAGGGTGACTTTGTCCCTTCTCAGCTGTGAACCTGCAGGTGAGGATGCTGCCGAAGCCCTCGTGTGGCCTTAGCGGCTTCTGCTTGAAGACATACCTGATTGACCTCATTTATCATAAGAGGGACAGGAGGAAAAAGGGTTTTCCTTTTGAGATGGAACCTGAGAGCCACCAAAGTGGTGCAGACACATGGCTAATGGCTAGGAGAGCTAATTAGTTGCCCCTTCCCCCTCCCCACCTGGGTCTTTCATTGGGCACATCTTGTTTTCTGCAATTCTTTTGGAGAACCCCACAGCCTTGCTTTTAGGTGTAACTTTCTCTCCCTGAGTACTCTTAAAGCTTGGCTCTACATTAAAATAGTTTTATTAAATCCCACTCCTGCTTCATAAGCTGTCGTCCTGAAATTCTTTTCTGTGTTAAAGTCACGAGTCAAGGTCACTGAAAGATCAGGGAAACTCCTCATGCTGCAGGAGGTAGCTGCCTGGAGCTGTGTCCCCTCTCAGCTGACAGAACTATGGCCTAGTTTACTTGGTTTTCCAAATATGGAAACATTCCTCCTAGATTGGCCAGAGGACTGCTTCTGCATTGACACCCTTCTTAAACAACCAGACAGAAAATTCCGATGCTCAACTTGCGAGGGCAGGGAGCACCCCATGTCACCTGCCTCTGGCCCAGCTGGGTTGCCTCCCCGGTCCAACGAGAACTTCTTCCCTGTTTCCTGAGGAAGATGTTAAGCCTGTGCCACTTAATATTTCATCGCTGAGTGTGATTTCTTCTCACGCGTTGATTTGCTCACCCACAGGCGCCTCTGCCCTTGGGTGCTGAGGCAGTGCTGCCGTGGAGCAAGTGGTGGTGAGGTGTGTGGCTATAGGAACCCGGTTAGCCTGAGCAGTAGCCACCTCAGCCTGCATGCCTCGTGTGGAATGGTTTCTAGACAGTTGAGTCCTTTTCACTCTGACTGAAAAGTTGGCACCACATAGTAGCTGGATGATGTTGGGCAAGTTGTTTAAGCTCTCAGTGGCTAAGGTTTCTTTATTAGTCAAAACTCTGATTGGGTGATTTTCTATTCACACACACACACACATACACTCACTCACTCATGTACACACACACACACACACACACACACACACACACACTTTTTTTTTTGAGGCAGTTTCACTCTGTGTTTCCTTTGCTCTCTTGGAGCTCAATGTGTAGACCAGGCTGACCTCAAACTCTTAGAGATCCACCCGCCTTTGCCTTTCCAGGGTTATTTTGTTGTTTTTAAAAGGAGGTAGTCCCTATATTTTAGTTTACATTGACTCCAAATTTCAGGACTCAACTGGTGCCCCGTCTTAGCCTCTTAGTTACCTCGGCTACAGAGAGGGCTTCTGAGCCAGCTGGGTGGTAGCACTCACATCATCCATTAAAAAAAAAATAGAACTGCCTATAATCTTTATAAAAAACCAAGTGTGGTGGAGCAGGCCTTTAATCCCAGCTCTTGGGTGGCAGGGACAGGGGAATCACTTTGATTAAGAGGCCAGCATAGTCTATGCTATGAGTTCCAGGCCAACCAGAGCAGCATAGTGAAGCCATGTCTCAAGAAACAAACAACTCTGTCCTGAATTCCTTTGGTTGAACAGTAGAGCTAGCAGTAAAGATAAAGGAAGAGTCAGGCAGTGGTGGCGCACGCCTTTAATCCCAGCACTCTGAAAGCAGAGGCAGGCGGATCTCTGTGAGTTTGAGGCCAGCCTGGGATACCGGCTTCTTTCCCTTCCCCCTTCTCTCCCTCCCTCCCTTCCCCTTCACTCCTTCCCTCCCTTCCCCCTTCTCTCCCTCCCTCCCTTCCCCCTTCTCTCCCTCCCTCCCTTCCCCCTTATCTCTCTCCCTCCCTTCCCCCTTCTCTCCCTCCTTTCCCCCTTCTCTCCCTCCCTTCCCCCTTCTCTCCCTTCCTCCCTTCCCCCTTCTCTCTCTCCCTTCCCCCTTCTCTCCCTCCCTTCCCCCTTCTCTCCCTTCCTCCCTTCCCCCTTCTCTCTCTCCCTTCCCCCTTCTCTCCTTCCCTCCCTTCCCCCTTCTTTCCCTTTCTCCCCTTCTCTCCCTCCCTCCCCCCTTCTCTCCCTCCCTTCCCCCTTCTCTCCCTCCCTTCCCCCTTCTCTCCCTCCCCCCTTCTCTCCCTCCCTCCCTTTCATTTCTTTTTTTGGGGGGGTATTTATTTTTATGTGCATTGATGTTTTGCCCACGTGTATGTCTGTGTGAGGGTGCCAGATCCCCTGAAACTGGAGTTACAGACAGTTGTGAGCTGCCATGTGGGTGCTGGGAATTGAACTCAAGTCCTCTGGAAGAGCATCCGGTGCTCTTAACTACCGAACCATCTCTCCAGCCCTTGCTTTTGTCTTTCAAGCTAACAATATTTTAAGGTTTAGAGCTAAATACAGGCCTCTCGTTGATTAAATAGGAAACTCAATCTGAAATAGTGTGTTGGAATCTACAGCCCTCCTTCACAGATAAAGGTTATAATATACTGAAGCCCTGGTACGGCTAAGTGCCTTCTGGTTTTACCTGATCAGATTCTGTGGTCACTGCCCAAGGCATATCTAGCAGCCATTCTATAATCTCATCTATCTAAAGAGGAAAAAAAAAAAACCTTGAAGATTTGAGGATAAAGCCCAAAGTGCTTGGGAATGGAGTGTGCTGACAAGTTCATGTGCTTAGTTGAGATCTGACAGATAGTACCTCTGTCACTGTGACAGGTGACCCCTGCTTTGTGTGGTCAGATTCGGGTCAAAGGCAGCAGAGGTGTTATGTCACTGATACAGTCAACTTTACTCACTGCGTGGCCTAAGGCCAGTTTTTCCTCTGGGTAATGTACTGAACCGATTTAATCCTTGCAACACTTTAGTTTTCCTTCTTTGACTTTTGCAGTAAACTTAGTATGGGTTTGCTAGTAGAAAAGTTTACAAGCTGTTTATACTCGCTACATAGTAACCGTACGTGTGTCTGTAAAGGAGAGGTCACCTGGTGTGACTGAGGCCCTGCTAATACCGTCTCCTTGCTGGAGGAGACTCTGCACACAGCTTAGAGTTCCGGTGATGGGAAAATGAATTAATTAAAAAGGCGACTTCATTTCTGGTGAAGTGTAGAATGCTCTACCATAGTTCACAACACTAACTGATTTCAGGTCACGAGAGAAGACAGCATTGACGTTCCCACTGAACTTCCTAATCGGAAACACATCAGATCCCAAAATATTTTGAGTGCTGACAGGATGGCACAGGTGGAAAATTCTATACCATGGAACTTTGTTTCATGCACAAAATTACTAAAAATACTGTGCCAAATTGCTTTTTGCACACATGCAATGAGTTTGGTGTTCAGAGTTGGGTTCCAACCCAAATCTCAAAACCCTGAAACACTTCTGGTCCCAGGCACGAACAAGGGCCACTCATCCTGGAGTAACTGCAAGACCAAAGGAGAGTTAGGGGGTTCTGCTGAGCAGGAGAAGGAATTCTCCAAGTGAAGGGAGGCTGTGGCCCAGAGGCCAGCGCCATCAGGCTGCGTGCTGGTGGGAGCCGTGATGCTGCAGACAGGGCAGGGCGTCCTCTGTGAGGGCATGTGAAGGAGGTGAGAAGTTCATCCTAAGGGCAGAGCATTGGCACCACCAGCATGTTACTCCTCTGACTGTGACAACAAGGACTGAACACTTGGGCTGGAGGTCTTCCACCCGGACCACGAGTGGCAGGAGGAAAGTCCCAGTTTAGAGCTGGTCTGGGTGTGGGGGTCAAGGTGAGGTGAGGTCTCAGTTTCTTGCTGTAGGAGGTGAGTGCTGGCCACTGTGAAGTTCAGCTAGAGGAACAGGCTTGGCAGGAAGGAGTCTGGGGACGTGTTCAGTTAGCTTTTTGTATGGTTGTGTGTTTCAGGAAGAGAGAACAGGGCTAACGCTACTGCATGGAGACAGGAAGTGATGCTGTGTGCCTTCGGAGGGATCTGGGAACGAGGCAGCATTGGCTCAGGGCAGACCCTGAGAGCCCAGACTCGAGTGTTGTAGTCACTGTCTTGTTGCTATGATAGAATACCGACAGAGGCAACTTATGGGAGAGAGGGTTTGTGTGGCCCCCAGTTCCAGAGGGATCCATTGACAGGTGAGGAGACAGGGCAGCGGCAGCAGGAAAGGGCCTGTGGTGGGGGGGGCAGGAGCCTGGCTGCTCACATCATGTCCACACTTGGGAAACAACAAGTAGGAAGTGGGCTGGGCTGTCAATTTTGGGGCTTATCCCTGGGGCTTATCCCTGTGACTTACCTTCTTCAGCAAGTCTCTTTTAAAGGTGCCACAGCCTTCTCAAATGGTGTCAGAAGTTTGACCTGTGGGGGACGTTCTGCATTCAAGCTGCAGTAGAAGGAAGTTTAAGAAGTGTGGGAAAGGGGCAGTACTTCAAGAGAATGGAGGAAAGAGCAGATGAATGGGAGTGAGTTTGCATAGTCCCAGAGGCCAAGGAAGAGCAGCCCAGGCTGACTTCAGAGTTCAGGGGATGTTTCATTAGTAGGACAGGAATTTGGTGAGTGTAAGTGGCCAAGCAGGAGGAGCAAGGTCCTTGGTGATGGTGGGAGAGCCGTGTGGGAGCAGGGTTCTTTTTTAAATGATTTATTTATTTTCATTTTATGTGCATTGGTGTTCTATCTGCACATGTGTCTGGGTGAGGGTGTCGGACCCCCTGGAATTGGGGTTACAGACAGGTGTGAGCTGCCATGTGGGTGCTGGGAATTGAACCCAGGTCCCTTGGAAGAGCAGCCAGTGCTCTTAACCACTGAGCCATCTCTCCAGCCGCATGGGAGCAGGTTCTTGGTGATGGTGGGAGAGCTGTGCAGGTAGATGAAGAGGAGTGGGGCAGGGTCTTTGGAGAGGAGGACATTACGTATCCCGATAGTTCACTCTGCCCTGCTCCCTTAAGTCAGGTCTCATTGACCCTTGAACTAGGCTGACAACCAGAATGCCCTAGTGATCTGTCCCTGCTCCTCATAGTCCTGGGAGTCTAGGCACGTGGGGCCACACCTGCCTTTTGACAAGGGTACTGGGGGATTCCAAGTCAGGGCTCTCCCCCTGAGCAATCTACTAAGTCATTTCTCCACCCCCAAAGGCAACTTTTAGTGAGGAAAAGTTTATTTTGGCTTATGGTTTTAGTCCGTGGTCACTTGGCCCGACTGCTTTGGACCTGTTTGATGGTCCGTTATACGAGTGTGAAGTGGAGGAGCCTCATTTTCTCCTGAAATCATATGACGCTCTTTAAAAACCTTCGTCAGGGTTTGTGGAGTGTGCTGTATAATATCTGATGTAAGGACTGGGAAGTAGAGAATGGAGAGAGCCAAACAGCTATTATGTAAACTCTGGGCCCCTTTAAAGTTGACAGTTGTCTTCATTGGTGTGTCTGAAAGGCTTGTATGGCTGTGCAAATGAGCTTCACACTTGAAGAAACCGGATGTACCCTGTAGCCACAGTTAACAAGGTTTTGTTTGCTGTAACACGACTGAGTGCCTTTTTGACAGTGTCTGTCTGAGTGACAGGTCTGATATATCTGGGTCCTTGTAAAACAAAAAAGGATTTTAAAAAGTGCTTTTGTGTTTAGAAAACAGGTAAATTTGTAAAAGAATTTTGACTTTTTGTGACTTTGAAATTAAGTTCAAACCTTAAGACTGAGAGTCATTTTGAGTGGAAACATCTGAGTTCAGTGCCTGAGGTGAAGACAGATGGGGAGAGCGGAGAGGGAGTGGGCACCCCATGGGAGCCAGTGCAGGCATCGGTGAGCACGTGACCTTTGGAAGGTGTGGGAGAGCCAACAGCAGTGAAGGGCGCTGGCTGACTCTTTCAGCTCGTGGCCGTCGTTTAATAAGTCACATAAACCCTGAGTTTATAGTAGGAAGAAAAGTTAGAATAACATGGAGTCCATGGGTGCTAAAGATGACCTTCAATTGGAAGACTACTTGCCTAGCATTCACAGTCCCCAGCATGTCATAAAAATAGGCGGGGCTGGCACACATCAGTAACTGAAGCATTCCAGAAGCTTGAGGGTCAGCATGCTTTACATACCTGGATTGGGGTATTATTTTGTATAAAGCCACGCGTTACAATATCTGCAGTAATTATTTTAGGCAATCAAAAATGTTTTCAAGAAATTTCCTTTAAGCTGCTGTGGTGGTTTGAATAAGAATGGCCCCTGTAAGTTCATGTGTTTGAAAGCTTAGTTACCAGAGAGTGGAACTGTTGGAAAGGATTAGAAGGGTTAGGAGGTGTGACCCTGTTGGAGGAAGTGTGCCACTTCAGGTGGGCTTTGAGGTTTCAAAATCCCATGCCAGGCCCAGTCTCTTCCTGCCACCCGTGGATCAGAATGTAAAGCTCTCAGCTCCAGGGCCAGGGCCGCCTGTGTGTCACTGTGCTTTGACTGTAAACCCCAGCTAGTGCTGTCTTTTCTAAGTGCTGCCCTGTCCTGGTGTCTCTTCACAGCGGTAGGCCGGTGACTAAGACAGTTGCTAAGAGTGGCAGGAAGGACAGCCATTCTCAGACAGTCCGAATTAGTGTCTGCACCATCTGTCCGTCACCAGAAAGGGCTGCTGGTTGCCTTTAACCAAAACAAGATTTCAAAGTAATGTCGGTGCTAATGGTCTAGGGGACACACAGGGCACGGACAGCCTGGTAGTGACTTATGCCAGGGGACTTTACCTCTGGCAGGCAAAGGCCTGTGTTAGTATTCTCCTGAATAAAGAGTTTGAAGAAGGTTTTGTTTCCCTCCAGAGTGTACAGTGTGGCTCCGTGGGTAGAGTGCTCGCCTAGGCTGTAGGAAGCACTGCACAATGGTGGTGGCAGTGGCGACATCATGCTCTCTTGAAGTGTCAGTTGCTCTGGTCACCTGCAGAAGAGAAGAACAGAATTGTGCCCACCCACTTTCCCACAAGGCTCTGCCCCTCCTGGAGGATTTATAGATAGCTACAAGGGTAAGTCACAGAGGTTTATAAGCCTCTCATACCCCAGGATTTACAGGCATTTAACAGTTGCCCGGGGGAGGGCCTGCTGAGGGTACTTAGCCTTCTCAACGGTTAACAGTTGCTGGGAGGGGCCTCTTTTCTTCACTGGGTAGCTGCCTGTGCTGCTGTGAGCACCCCCATTTGAACTCGTAGGTCACCAAGCTACAGTTGGGTGGAACCCTTTCTTTGCTTCCTTCGTGGGCTGGAGTAATGAGCAGCTCTTGCCTGAAGAGCCTTTTGTACCATGTGCTGCTCCAGCCTTTTCTCAAATTCCTGGTGCAGGCACGGAGGATGAGGACAGTTGGAATCATAAAGCCCGGGTGGAGTCAGCTCAGAGGGTGCCTTTGGCCTCAGCTGAGATGATGAATCTTGGGACCATGAAGACAGCCTTAGGAGATGTTGGTCACAGGATGCATGTGGTGCCCTTCAGAGCCCCCCACACTGGCATGCAAAGGGCAGCTCAGCAGGGGCCAGCCAGACTTGTTTTGGTTGAATTTCTGTTACCATTTCAAATGGCTTCTTATCTTTAACATGCTGAAGGATATCTACATTTTTAATTCTGTCATCAGATATAGATAGTTTGGGTGAATTTTCTTTGTTATGTGTGAGGAAAGGTAGGGTGTTAGTGTTTGTTTAAAGAAAAACAACAGGAAAACACAAAAATAATAATTCTACACAGTGACTATGTATGCTTTTGTGAGATTTGGAATAGAACAGAGTCTCTCGAGAAACACATACGTTTCAAAAAGACAATTTAAAAATTCCCAGTGATATAATAAAAGTAAATTTGTTATTTAGGCAAAACCCAAAGGTGTAACATCATCTTGTTACTTTTAGAACAAAAATGACACATTTGGTTTCTCATGGTGTGTGATTTCTTACCTAAAATTTTTACTTACTAGGTTTATTTTCCTTATTTGTCTCGTGTACCCAGTTCTGCGATAAACAGCCTGATGTTCCTTGTTCATGGCATCTTGTTCCATTTAATTGCTTCCGGAAGATGGAAGGCCTTCGTTCCCTCAGGAAGGGGCCCTGCTGTAGGACTATCAGTGTTACCCGGGCGTCAGGCTCCTGTTGAAGACATTGACCTCATGGCTTCTCCTTAGCAAGCTGCTGGCAGGTTCATGTCCTTCCTGACCTTGCCCAGCTGATGGTTTCTCTGTAGAAAATGGACCATCGCTAGCGGCTGTGCTGGGCAGTTGCTGGGCCATGCGCTGTGAGCACGTCTCCAGGACTGCTCGGTTGATAAAGCACCGAAGTTCATCAGGACTGACATCTGCGCGAGGCAGAAGAGCCAGTCTACAGACCTTGACCCAGTTGGCCATTTTTTTCTTAATTAGTCAGGATTAGGTTGTTGTTGGCTGATTGCCAAGGTTGAGGATTCCGAGATCGATTGCCTTGGCCTCATGCTTGTGAAGATGGTCTACACATCACAGCCGGTTTTGGAAGGGTGAAAAAGAAGGAAGAAGAACAGGTGGTCTGTGTCCGAAGCATTCCTCAGAGTTGCCAATAAGCTGCTGGGTAATCTTGTAGGCCACAGGTTCTCCCCTCTCCCCTGGGGACAGGGCTTCTCTGTATATCCCTGGCTGTCCTGGATCTCTCTCTGTAGACCAAGGTGGCCTCGAACTCACAGAGATCCGCCTGCCACTGCCTCCTGAGTGCTGGGATTAAAGATGTGCGCCACCACCAACCGGCTTAGGCTACAGTTTTTACAGTTTCCCTCAGTGTAGAAGTAGGTGTGGGAAGAGTGTCACTTGTGGTTCAGCTCAAGGAAAGCAAGGAATGAAAGATTGTAATGGCTGTTGACTGAAACAGATTCTAGATCTGCAGTAACGAGTTCCCGAGGGGAGTGTGTCAGTGTTTATCCAGTTACTCTGCAGGCCACCAAGCTGCCAGAGCATGCTGCTTCCTGGTGTTAGGGCACCAGAGAGAGGGGTGCAGAGACGTTTTCTCTGACCAGACAGGCCTGTCTAATGGAGACAGAACAAAAGGGGCTGTGAAACTCAGCGCTGCGCTTTTTCATCAGAAGAGGACATTCTTGGTGTTAGCTTTCTGTCACGGTAACACAAGAGCTGAGATAATCAGCACAAAGATCAAAGGTTTACCTGAGCTCCGTCCAGAGTCAGTCCCGTCGCCTTCGCTGTGGTGAGAACACATGATGGCCAGAGCACCTGCTTACCTCTGGGCATCCAGGCGCAGAGAGAGGAGGAGGGCGGCCCTCGTAAAGACCTGCCCCTCGCTTCCATCCCTTCAAGGTTTGACCTCTGTCCAATAGTGCCACGCTGAGACAGCATTCAGTGGAGGGGATTTGGGGGGCTTTTACCATTCAAACTGTAGCCCTGGGCCCCTGGAGGTCTGGGTAGGGTTGGTGGTGTAGTTGCAGGGAGAGAGGGAGGGATTGAGGAAGGAAGAGAGGCCTGTGTCTGGGGAAGCAGATGTTGTCAAAGGGGAAAGTTAGGGTGACATCGTGACTTCTTTAGGTTTACTGAAAATCTGGTGTTCTCAGCTTGAAGCTCAAGGTCACTAGAAAGCCAGTGTTGTCTGGTTTTGTCCTGGTCGGTGTTTCCAGTCTTTGCTGTCCTGTGCTGCTCATCTTGATTTCTCCTCATGCTGTGGCAACCACAGCTTCTTTCCAATCACGGCTTCTGCCTCCTTGAACTCTTCACTCAGAGGCCTTCACCTCCAGACCTCTCTCAGTCTTGCCCGATGCTGTTTCTCCTGTGTAGATACTCACTCTTCTGTCGAGTTCCTTATAGAGTTGGATTGGCCCAGCAATGCAGCGGAGTCTGTGTTTGGGAAAGGTGGTCAAGCCTGGCTCTTGCTGGCCCTTCCTTGGCTAGCCTGACTGTTTGCTGCCTCTGGACATGGAGCCTGTTGCTGCCTAGTAAGCCTGTGACACCTGACAGGTTTGTGTGGAATTGCCACCTCAGCAGGGCTCGGAAGAATGGGGCCAGGTCGATTGAGAGACCAGGGACTTGACAGATTGTGGGGCATTTACCCACCAACCCCACAGATCCCCAGAGTTTTCTTGAGTGTGAGCAGCAGGAAATATTAGATAGAAGGATTTATTGCAGAGATAAACAGATAGAAAATAAAGGATAGCCTCGAGAGGGCCTGGAACCTATTCCAACGGCCCCGACTGTCTCTGCCCCAGGGTATTTATAGAGATGCCAAGGGGTGGGACAAAAGACCTCCTCCCCCAGCACAGCC